>NW_004955419.1:23121571-23210469 GCF_000276665.1 Chinchilla lanigera
AAAAAAAAAAAAAAAAAAAAAGATTATTGAAAACTAAATATATAGACTATGTAATGTTATTTAAAATTATATAATTAGAATTTTTATGCTATCTATGCACATTGAGTCAGATATATATGATAATTCTAGTGGAATAGTTTTAGAGTATAAACAGGAATCTGTTGGAATAGTGCTGCTTATAACTACTTGCATCAAATGACTTTTTAAAAATTCATTACAGTTTTTTAGAGGTGATAGGGACAAATGAGATCATTTCATAGTGCTTCACAGAGAAGGAGAATCATTGTGTATTTACAAGAATTCTCATATATTTGATCATATGGAAGTATTTACATGTATCCTATATTTTTCTTGCTCTGAACACAAAGCCATGAATGGCTTTGTCTTTCTTCTAAAGGTGCAAGGATTTTATAAGAACATGCTTCAGTGTGTGTATACACCTTGTGTGTGTTTAATCATCATGCAAGTCAATGAATGATTTCTATTTTTGCACTAAAACCTTTCTGTATCTTGATGATTTTTTATTTATAAAAGCTACTTTATATGCTATTGTATGCCTCATTTACATCCTATATTTCTTGAATTTAAACTTCAAGGCTTTTTTCTTTATGATGTTTAAAAATGTTTCTTCACTATAATGATGTATTTTTACACGCCTCAGTCTACTTTCATTAATATACACATGTAGTTGTAAAATTATATATTTATCTTCACCAAATATTGCATTTAAATAGCATTTAAATTCTTTTTTGTTAAAATTCAATTTTTAAACTCTGTGCTTCCCTAGTTCATTTCACTCTCTATGCTTTGCATTTATTTCAAATAATCTCAGCTTTACGCTGGGCCAACCAAAAAGGTATGGCTTGACCGTACACTCTTCATCATCTCCTTCTTCTTTCTTCTTTCTCTTTCCCTAGACTTTATCATAAGATTCTTTGAAAAGCAGCACTTTTCACAGTGAGACACACAACAGTATCCAAATGTATAAACCTATAAGACAGATAATATCTCAGTGATCTCCCTTTTTCTGTTATTGATATTAGTAGCTGTGTCTTCTTTCTTTTTTCTTAGGCCTTATGGTACATTGATCCTCTTAGAGACTAATATTTGTATTTTATTAATTTTCTTTAAAGATTACCAGTTTTTATTTTCATTTATATCTACTCTAAGTTTTATTATGTATTTTCTTGTCCCTGCTTTAAATTATACTTGTTTTTCCTGTCTTAGTTTCTAGGGTGGAAAACCAATAGTCATCGGTTTTAGATATTTCCTTTTCAATAGATGTGAGAGATCTGGCTCCTCCCTAGACCTCCATGGATACCACTGAGTGGAGGGAAAAACTTATTTGTCCTCCGGTGACCTAGACGACACAAAAGGTACTGTCCTCAATCACACAGTGCTGAAGTTCTCCCAGGTCTCCTCCTGGGAATCCAAGTCAGTATCAAAGTGAATTCTGGATGAAGGTAGACAACCAGAGTCCCCAGACCGTCTCTACTGAACAGTGTCCTTACTACACACTAGGCATGGCAGGGAGAACTTCCTACTCAGACGTTCTTTACTCTTACCACAGCTGGGAAACGGGTGACTTAGTGTAACCTGGCGAAGTGGAATTCCAGGGATCCCACTTAGCCTTGGCTGACACTTGTAGAAAGTGCTACAAATTTCTCCTTGGTGTTTGACAGGTACACAGAAGTTATTAAAAATGTTTCTGTCTTTCCAAATTGCTCATTTTTAGTCTTTTAGGTTTTTTTTCTTTGCTCTTTGGTGTTTCTTATTTGCTATCTTCAGCTTTAAGTTTGGAATCGACGAGGCAAAATAAGAAACCATGAAAATCACCATTGTATTTTTTCCTGGGTAGATTCAAAAATCCTTTGAGGCCTTGCTTTGTTTTTTGGAACTTTTAAAGACATCTTTTTTCCAACTAAAATATGCATAACTTTTAGTGGTACTGAGCTTAGGAATTGGAAATTCTAAATATAGTACCCATTTCTGTCAAAGTTGATTATGTTTGTTTTAAATAGATTGTTTTTAATGATTGATGGTTTTATGAATGTTTACAATTCAGTGTACTGAGTCTTTACTCCTTTATAAAAATTTTCATGAACTTTGATTTTCTTTGTGTATGTAAATATGGGTATTTACACATGCAAATGAGCACAAGAATATAAATTTCTGCAAATGACTTACAAATTTCAAAGACTTCATTCACACGAAATTATAAATTTTACTGCAACAAACCTCAATTGTCTCATTTTTTATCATATTTTAATGTTATTCTGAGAAATGTCTATTTGGTCAACATTCTTTGCAGTCTGGGAGTTGAGGTCATCAAATTTATTTATTTTTTATTTTAAAATTAATTTTCATACCTTTTCTGTTCTTTTTGACACATTTACTATATCAACTACAATGCAGAAACTCAATATGGAGCTTGTTTTATTTACCAGTTAAATGAATGTCACAAGGTTAATCTCATTTCTTTCCTAAGGAATCAATATATGGTTTATGGTGCTTTAATGGAGAGCAAATAAACTGAATGAGATTTTATACTATTCAAGTTTTATAGTGCTTTCAGTAATTCATGCCAGAAAAGTTCATGTTATATTTTGAATTATCAAATAACAAAAGTTTTCCTGGATTCTTCTCAAAGTTATTTAGCTCTAGAGACATTTTTAAAATATGCATAATCTTTCAGTAACGATAGGTCTCTAAATTCTCATCCTGTTTAGGTTTATCGTTTTAGAGCAGTTAGCAACCTACCCTAAGGGAAAAAGTAGGGGATTTGAACATTCATGCTTTCATTGTGCGTTTCATGGGATACTTCTTTTACTCGGTGATGACTGTAATGGTCAGTTGTTCTTCCCAATAACCAGGGGCTCCCGCACATGGGAGATTTGTGGCTTTTGTCTCATCTGGGTCCATTTTATGCCTACCTGACCATTACTTGAGTGCTGGAAATCAGTGTTGTGTTCCCATGTTACCCTGCAGGAAAAGTCTGATTGGACCTACATGCTTTAGATGAAAGGTCCAAGTTCAATACACACCCAGAATAGAAAATAAATTCTAAGATTAATTACCTATGGATCCTGGGCGAGGAGGGATCATGAGTTAGTTCTTCATTCATGGGTCTCAGAAGGCTAGAATGTGGAGTCAGCCAAAAGGATGTCTCATTAACCGGCCATATATAGAGGGGAAAAGGTGAGAGTCACTTTAAGACCCAGGACAAAAGCCTGAATAATGACTTTAATGAAAACAATGGAAAATCAGGGCTCCCATTCTTCCAGGTTGCACAGCTGACTCGTAAATTCTTACCCGCGGCTATTTGCTTTAGGTTTTGAGTGTGGCATACAATGGTGACTAGGAGAACTGAATCCTGCTTCTGAAATAACTTAAACTTGTGTCTCAAATGGCAACACAAAATGTTAAGAATTAACTACCCATGTCTGTGCAGTGGTTAATGATTTTCTCATTAAATCATAAAGTATTCAAATGAAATTTATCAAGTACCAGACATATCATCGTTTAAGTTCAGCAGAAATAAACTCATGGATATTGTAGGTAGATACCACAACGTGAAACATGACACCTTAAAACTTGGAGATAGCTTTCATCTAGCCCCAAATTATTAGGGTTTGTGTATCTGTGGTAAGGATCTCCTTAATAAGAGTAAATGCTTCTTATCATGAAGTTTAATTCTAATTATTTTATGAAACGTGAAATTAGAATGTTTTTTCTACTTACCAACATTCCTATTTAATTATACTCATATTCTGAATTTTAGGGTTCACAAGGTTTTGCAATGAAATTTAAAGCACTACTATAAACTTTGTAACAAAATGAGTTCTTATATATTTAATGACTTTTAAACTATACATCAATTTAATAATAATTCTTTTCCATCATTTTAATGTCAATCTTTTTACTAAACATCTTAAATGTGCTACTTTACTTACTTCTTACTAGGATCCTAGAACATAGGACCATTTTTTCTCAGTTTTAATGAAAATATCACAGGTTTCCATAAAGTAACTTGACAAATCTTAAGCAACTGGAGAATGTTTTAAAGTTCTAATCAATATTTGATTTTTCCACACACTCAAACTGTAAATATTATACAATGTTGTCAAGGGTCAATCGAAAGGAATCGCTGCAGGACTTTGTGAGTTCAGTTTTGAGGTAGTCACAGTACTGTAGGAAAATGGCGTCTAGGAGATTAAACACAGTTATAGTTTGTCCTTCAGCACAGGTTAGAGTCTAATTTACCATGGGTCATGTAAAATATCTAGAAATAAAAACCAACCTAGAGCTATAAAATAAAACAGTGACCTTTAAAATCCAATATTGGAGACAAACAACTTTTGCCTCCAGTGGCTGTTGAAGGACAAAATAGAGATAGAAAAGTAGGAAAGTTCACTTCTGATTTTGTACATATTTATATGTTTATACTTATATAAATTTTCTAGCCAGGAAAGCGTTCAATAGACTCAAGGACTTAAAATGCCTTTTCTTTGTTCCTGAAACTGGGAAGAAAAACATATTGGTTTTTTATTTTAAAATGAATGATATGAAACAATAGCAAAATGCAAATAACATAGACAAACATAAAACAAAGCCACAACCATGAAAATGATATAGGGGTTCAGAACAAAATGATAGGAATTAACACTGGCTGTTATATTACATACTGTTATCTTCAGCGATGTTGTGCAGATTACCAGATGTCAGAATGCAAGATTGATCAAACTATTAAAGAGAACAAAACAAGCAAGTGGCTTTTGATACTGCTCTCACAATACAGAGGATCACTGGGAAGTTCTTTAATATATATTGTCTTTTTTCCCCATTCTTTCTGTAATTCTTCCACTCTCTGAAACAAAGCAAAACCTAAGTTTCAAGACTGAAATCCTTCAAATTACAAGAAATTTAATTAGAACAACTCTTCCTAGCAGTATATTTAGAACACAAAGTGAAACTGTTGCCCATTCATTGTGTCCTAATGCAGTGCGTACAGATAATGATACTTTCCATACAGCCACTGAGATTATTTAAGAGAAACAAAGACATGCTGCCTTAAGTTATCTCAGCGTGCCATAACAAGACCTGCAAATAGTGTTGCTTGGAAACTATCATACGAGGGAATATATTAAAATTATCTCGTGGGTATTTCAGGGATAATCTTGAAAACTACAGCTTCTTAAAGACTAAAGGGAAGCCCAGCAATGAGCATGTTGAGCAAGTACATAGTTTCTTCTTCCGCAGGTGACAAAGGACCAAGCCTGCAAAGACTGCACTGGAGCTGGAATAGGCAGGCACTTTCCTCTGACTGGTTAAGCAAAACTAGATATGAGAAACATCTGCTTCTTTATTTTTATTCTTATGTGACTTTTTGTTGTTTGTTTGGTGGCAGCACATGGGATCAAGTCCAGACCACTACATCCCCAGTCTTATTTTTTTTTTTTTTTTGGAATTGCAGATAATTTCATGTTATAGTCATAAATCCACACCAAGAGATCAGCAACATTTCACAAATATAGCATTCAACTAAATAAGCAACTTATAGATTGCACATAGTATGAAAAGAAAAACGTAAGAATAAACAGCTTTGAGTATTATGTTAACTTGTAGTAAATATGTACAGTTGATTGACATTATTCATGGGAGTTATACACTCTAAATTTTTCCACAAACACTGAATTAGATATTGATGAAATACTGCTTGTAAGAAAACTATAGAGTTAGGTTTTTATCAACTTCTGGTCAATACATTTTGTTACAAATCCATAAATAACTGTTAAGCATATATATGTTAATATATTGTGGGGGGCAATGAATCTTAGCATATTATTTTAGATAAAATAGTTTGGTAAAGGCCTGCATGGTGCCTTGGGAAGCCTTCCGGGACAGTGCAAGAGCTAATTCCCCAGATCAACCCTGCCCAGGAATGTCTCCCCAGGATAAGGGGGCGCCTAGGACAAGGTAACCCTCCATGACTCTGCCTGGGCAGTTCCATCTCCTGGCCCTAGGTAAACATTGTAACCCTAAAGGAATGCATAGGCTGTAAAAAAGGAGACAAATGGGATATAATGGGGGAAACATCTATCATGGTTAGACATGCGACCTGCAACTGACCTGGGGTCCAACAGGATGAGAGAAATACCATATGCCCACCGGGGTCAGCGAATGTAACATCCCAATTTGCTGCCAATGGAAACCAAAATGTATATAAGGTGAAACAAAGTTAGCCATTGGCCCGCTTCCAGATTGGCAAGGGAAGTGAGGGTGGCTAGTCTCAAATTAAACTCTGGTTTTGTTCTCAATAGACTCGGGTTTCTTGTGGAATATGGCCCAATTTGTGCCAGGGGAATTTCTGCCATTACAATATATTACTATTTATTATACATTATAGATAAAATTGTCAATCATATATATTATATATATTCATTAATATTGAATACTTGGTCAGTGGTTCTATAACTCATGGCAAAACAAATCTATTACACATATCTTCTCTGTCAGCCACAGAAAAGATTTCTTACACTCTTTAGTGTAAAAAATATCACTTCAACACTCTCCTTAAGCCATTTTAAACATTGAGATCACCAACAAAGCCATCAAGACTAGAAAAAAGCCCCAAATTGAAAAGCATAGCACTAAATATAGGTTGAAAAGAACACTGTTTCCTGAAGCAAAGGGCAGCACATTGTATTGTCCCAATTCAACTGGGAGTGTGTAAGACCTCTCAGAATTCTTCATATTGCACACACTTTGGGCTGAGCACAAAGGCACTGTGATTTGACTTGGGAATAACAAATGTGAGCAAGTGTGCACATTTACAAATAGGTTCTGTGAGGAATGAGGATTGTCCATCCAGGAATTCAACAAGTGTTTGTTGACAGTGTCAAGGAATTCTCTGCCTCTGAAGAAAGAGATCTGAGAAGCTATCCAAGATTCCTGGCAATATAGTATTTATTAAACTCTGGTAGGTTAAGTATTATTTCCTGTATTAGTATCTAAAATTTGAAAGTATATTTTATATTCTATTCTGCATTTATGTCTGAGTCATAATAGAGAATGAACTGATACATAAAGATTATATGTAGACAAAGATTATACTTTTCTGTAATTTCTAATCTGTCAGAATTCTTTCTTTAGTTAAAGTTTAAGTAATTTCTATTTTCATATCTGATACTTTTATGTAAAGGTATTTTACCTTGGTGACGTTTATGAAAAAAATTCATTTCCCAGTTAATTTATAATGATTTATTAGCTGATCTTAAATTTTTTGTATATACCTCATGTGCTGTTTTACTACACCTTGTCTGAAATGATATTGACATGTTTTGATCTTTCAGCTTTATGTTTTTTTGATAAATAGTATACTGCCACTATTACAATCTCATAATTTTTTGTTCTCTGCAAAATGTTTTCTAACTTACATTTTATTTATATTGTCTGACCTCATTCTACATAACAAAACATGCAAGACTAATAAAATGTATAAATTGAATTATGACATTTCATCAAGTAAGAAATACATTATAATTTTTGAGTTATTAACATATGAAAAGTTGTTCATCTTAAAAATAAATAGAATACAGTGTTTTCTTTGTTGAGTTCTAAAATATATTTCCTTTAATATTGTTTAGATATGCATTAAGCCTATTTCTTAAAGAATTAAACCATTTTAGAGTTCCTATCTTGAAATCTAGTATACATTTCTCCATATTCTAACTTTTATACTTCTCATTAAAATTTTTCAGACATTCATCTATATGCAGTATATTTTTAAAGATTATTTCTATATATTTATATAATCCTACCTAATACTTTCAAAAATTATTGCATTTTCTTTATATTTTTCAATCCATTTTTTTCTGATCTAAAATAATACTATTGATTTTCTACTGTCTTATGATACTTCAACTGCTTGGATTGTTTTTGTATGTCTCATAATGATTTTGGGTTTTGTAAGTATATGATACTATTATCTTCAAATAATGATAATCTGATAGCTCTCCTACATTCATGCTCTGTATTTATCTTTGCAACTTAATGCATTTATTACCAGGTAAATTCAGTTAATTTTATCCCTCTCAGAATCGTTATTCTCTGTTATTTTTCAAATGAAATGCTCTTTCTTTCTCACGCATCAGTACCACTGGTACTTACAGTTACCAAGTAGAGGAGATAATGTGTTTTAAGTGTTATGACTGCATTCTCTTGTATTAGTATGTAAGCAGAGAAGACATGCTTTTGTGAGCACACTGTTTTATGCAGTTCTGTCTTCAAAAGGTATTCTCAAAACTTGTTATGGGCCTATAACTAGGTATAAAATTTTTCCAATTTTTTTTACAAAGAATTTTTACTAATTTGCCCTTTTTACTCTTTTTAATTATAAAATAGAGAATGAGCACATGTATAAATGAGTGAAAAGAAGTACCATGAGATGAAAAATTATGATACTTACTTTATGGACTCCAAACTTTTCCCAGAAAAATGTTTCACTAGGTGAAAATAAGTTTTAGAAATTATGTTTATTGACATCTTCAGAAAATCTCCTTTGAAAAGGGGTTTTCAGCGGGATGCTGTAGCACATGCCTGTAATCTCAGCACTTGGGAGGCTGAGGCTGGAAGATTGCAAATTTGAGTTGCACCTGGACAACTTAGTGAGACACTGTCTCAAACTTTATTTAATAAATAAATAGGACTGGGTATACAGCTTTGTGTGAAGATCCTGGGTTTAACCCCTATATCACACCCACACGTGCACACACACAGTATCAGGAAAGAAAACAGTCCAGCAAGAGAAGTGAGCTAAAATTTTGAGTGAAACAATTAACAGTATTGAAGTTTAGATATCAATACCCACCCCTTTATACATAGGATCAAAATCAGCGTGAATTTGAGTTTTTAAATTTCTACAAAGAGAGTATCATTTTGTTTTGTGTTTCTTAAAGTTGAAGATGGGAAAGAATTCTAAACAGAATCTAGTAGACTAATCTGTCCCATAAGTCACCATTAGTTGGTGCAATTCATGTCTGTGATAATGGAGCAATATATTTAGATACTGAAACAGGGAGAGCCTTCATATCACACTGGAAACAATTTTTTATCAAAAAATTATAGCAATGTTGTTTATGAGATATTTTTGCATTTTTATTTTTAAAAATCCATTCTAATTTTGAATTAAGTAATCTGTACATGTCAAAAATTTTAAATTAATATAAGCATTTTGAATTTAGTGCCATATTCCACTCCTGCATATTTATTTAAACTTATTCTCCTTGAAATTGAAGGTGTCTGATTCTGATTCTACTTCTGCTTCTTTAATTTCACTCCTCTAGTGAAATGAAGGTCCTACTATAAAGCACACACACCATTCCAAATTCTAGTGTAATCTGGTCATGGACACTTGAGCCAACATGAATTACTAACGTCTATTGTAAGGGCAACCCAAAAGACTAAAGTGAATAGCAAGTAATGACTTGTTTTCTTTTCTCTAATTTTAATTGCTGGTCCATCTTCTCTGTCTCAACTCTAGAAGTAACAAGAGATGCATTTGACCTTGGATACAACTAGGTTAATAAGAAGCAAAAATATCAGCGACAAATAAATTAAAATAAACTGTACTTTTTCCAGTTCTTGCAGTTCTTGGCCCTGAATTGATCTTGGTCTTCCTGGGTAAAGGAAGCTTATGAGATTATTTCACCTTTTTGGAGTCATAGGAAAAAAAAACAAAAACAAAAACAAAACAAAAAAAAAAACCACATTTTTCCCAGCAAATAAAGAGCAGAATCGAAATAAAGAGTGAGGTACTCTAGAGAGAATGGCCAGAATATATACATATATATCTCCTTCCCCTGAGTTCCTGGTAAAGATACAATATGGAAAAGAGATCAGCTGTGCGGATCTTCTTGTCAGGTATCTTCTCATTATGTTGTTACTGTTTCGCTTGAAGCAGTTGTTTGTCATCTTTATCCAGAGTACTTAGCCAGTGACACATTTTATTTCCTCCATCAAGAGAAAGAGATAGGCACAGAGTTGGGAGAGCTCTTTCCAGATCTTCTGTTGTTTCCACTCTAGTACATCACTCTTTAGCTCAGGCACCTAGGAACACCGGGGTAAACTGCCCAGCCCCTGAAATCCCAGGTAAAGAAACTTTGATATTTCCTATTGTGTGAGTAAAATTTACAAATCTATGCATTAATTCAGAGCGGACACAACATATTGTATTTTGAGAATTCAGGTCAAATTAAATGCCCTTATTAATTGTGCTCAGTTTTGGTACCTGATCAAATTCAAGTAGAATTATCTAATGTCTACTAGAAAATATAAAATTAAACATAGTTTACCATCAAACCAGCAGCTTGTAGTAACCTAATTTGGAAAACACAATTGTATGTCTAAAATCAAAAGTGACCAATGTTATTGCTTATACCTAAAAACCAGGTTTCTCATAAAGAGGCATTTACAAAATGAAAGTAATGTCCCAGAAAGCAATATTAGAGCAACACGTGCTTTAATCTGGCTTCATATTTCTCTTAATAACTAGGATGCATTACAAAGCCTTTGTAATATTTGGAGAAAAGCCTGTGAAAAAGGAACCTAGGAGATAAAATTTTCTCATTTTATAATTTCAGCAGAATGTCTGTCAATTGTTACTAGCTTTTGGAAGTTTATAACCTGTGAAATTAAAAGTAAATTGAGTTTGGGAAGTGGGAAGCTGAACTGTTTAAATGTTTAGAAAAATATGCAGACATTTCTTAAAATGTAAAACTATCTTACCTTTCAAAAGCAGTAGCACCAGTAAAAATTAGACTTCTTCCGTGTGTCATAATCAGACTGATACTAAGAAAAACTTTATCAGTGTGAATTACTTAGGCCTTTGGTGCTGTCATTTCTTATGATAGTAACTTCGGAGCATGAAGGAACTTCAGCCTCCCTGTTCTCTGGAAGTCACATCAATCTCTACATCTTCTAATGTCTTAATTATAGTATTGTATCTTAAGTCAAAATGCTCTAAATCAGATGTTTTTAAGAAGAAATTGTTTAGATAATATGCCACTGTAGCTATAACAATGAAATTATAAAGTTTAAACAACAGAAAGAATACACATCAAATTATTGGCAGTACTTACTGTTGAGTGAGATTGGGTAATTAAAGGTAAGAATGAGGAGCTTAATTTTTTCCTTTATAAACCTGGGTATTTCACATTTACCTTAATAAAATGCATGCTGTAGAATGTGTGGTTGCAAATTGAAATATAGAGAAACAAAAATGTATGAATGTAAAAGTTCATTTATAGAAACTTCACATCTTTATTTTGTTCTGAGGGGCTTCTCTCTCCAAAGCTAAGTCATGGCCCCAGTGATGTATCCATCAAACTGTCCCATCAATGTCTTCTCAATAAAAACAAATAAACAAGAAAACAAACTCAGAATCAGCAGAGATAGACTTCCATTCATATTTACCTTTTCAGGAAGCTTTTGTGTATCCCTGCATTTACCTAAGAATAGAATGTGGGTAGCAGACATGCCCACTTACACCATTTGGCACCATTAATAGAATGATTGTCATACAAAACTTCACCCGTTCTGAGTAATTCCCTTTTCCAGTTCCCTGGCAAATAATACAGACAGTGAAATGTGTCTAAGTAGAATAAGTCCAAGAGATTTTTCCTCTCTACATGTTAGAATTTTGCCTACCAGAGGAGAAGATGGCTCTTTAATCTCGGATTGTCCCGAGTAATCTGTACTGTTCTCTGTGACCTTCTCTTTTCTAATCCTATTGGGTTTTCCACAGATTTCCAGAGATGAAGGGATTTCCTATGTGTCAGTCTGGGAGGCAGAAATGAGACAGAAGAGTGACAAATGGAGAAGTGAACTGATCTACTTATCTCTGGCCTCATTTACCTTAGTGATTTACTAGGCCTATTGCCTCAGTAACTTTTTTAAACACTGGACCATTCTGAAAATGTATCCTACTTACAACGTTGTTCTTAAAAATCCACATCAGCGCTACTCCTTGTTGGAAGCAGGGGCCCACAAGTTATATAATAGAGGTTTTTCTTTATTCAGTTTAATATTTATTAACTAGCAAAATAATGTGCTATAAACTGTTTCAGATGGTGAGGAAAAAGAGAATAGTTGAACCACTGCTGCTCCAGGAACAAATCGTCACATTAATAGCATTTCTGTGCTTTACTTCTGTTTATTTGTTTAAAGTTTGATTTTATTTTTTACCTGTGTGATAGTGAAACCCTTAAATTTCAGGAATTATAATTTTGTGTTGTTTATTGCTGGAGGAAGAAATTATTAGTTCTAGAAAGTATTATTTTTGCATATGAGAAGTAGAAGCTGGATATTAGATAGTTATGAGACTAATGAAGATCTGAAAACTCTAAAATAATATTTCTCCAAATATAGGCTTTCTTGTAAATTAAAAACACTCCTGAAGTGACTTTGAATTAGTAGAGATTTATAATTTAAGAGGATGACAAAGTAATTCAATAGACTATTTGTGATAATTTTCAAACACTGACATTAAGAAGAGTTATTTAAAACCACCTGAAAGGCCATGATTTGATATATAGTTAATTTACTTTTGAGTTGTAAGGCCCAATTTTAACAGCAGTGAATGATAATGGTAGAATGCGAAATATCAATCTTCTAGTATAATAGACTTTGCCTTGTAGATTTAGAAGCAACTAGATTATTTATTTCCTCTGAAAGGATGGATGCAGTTTGAATTAATGAGTTGTCTAATAGGTAGATAATATCTGATCTATTTGTGGGTACCATGGGACATGTATATTTTCTGTCCTTAAAGAAGACCTGATTTTAAAGGGCAGTATTTTAAAACTTAGCGTTGGCAAGGGTTGTCTGGTAAGTGAAAAACTTATTCTTAGTTAAAAAAATCTTTCGTGTTTTTGCTGAAATAAAAACATTGGAGTGGAAATGTATTGTTTAGAAAGTTCTTCCTTATACATTATATTTAATACTCAATTTAACTTTTTTGATATAGATCATTATTATCATGTTAACTTAGAGAAAAAAATGAGATTCACATAGGTTAAATGACTTGCCAAAGTACAGATACATTAGTCTCCAATAAATGATTCAATCTCAGCTATTCTGACTCCAAATTCCATCTCATTTTCTATGAATGTCTGTAGATGACTTTTACGCAATAAATCATACATTAATGGATTATGTTTACTGAAATAGCAAAAATAAAAATACATTTTCTTAAAAATACAAAGTATAGCATTATTGTTTGAATAATTTTTGTCACTCAAATACAATAGATTACTTGAAAGGGAAGATTACATTAAAATATGTTAGTACTTTATAAAATATTTTTAATAGTTATTTAAAAATTTTTATTTTTTAAGCTATAAATAGTGAGAAATATTGAGGAGACATAGTCTTTTGCTATTAAAAAACTGAAAAATATAGTTATAGAAGTTAACTGAGAAGAAGGCCATGAGTTTAAAGCTACTCCGGCCAATTTAGTGAAACTCATTCTAAAACAAAAGTATAGAGATGCAGCTAAGAGGTAGAACTCTTGCCTAGCATATGTGAGTGAATCTGTACATTCAAATGAAAGAAGAAAAGAAGGAAGGAATGAAGGAAGGAAGAAAAGAAGGGAGAGGGGAGGAAAGGAAGGAAGGAAAAGGATTTCCTTCAACCATGAATATCTCCACTTGCCTCTTGGCAGTCAATCTTTTTCAATAATTGCTTCATCCAATGTAACCCACTATGAAGCAGTTTTTATCTACTCTAGTGTTTCCTACATATGAAATCACACCCACAGATATATTCATACATGTAGACAAATATAATTTGGAGATAAATCTCTTGTTAAATGTAGTTATTGCAAATGTTATCTTTTAGTCTCGACCATACTTTTTGCTTTCTATGTAGGGTTTTTCAAAAAGAATTTTAATTTTTATCAGGTCAAATTTATCAATTTATTTGGGGAATTACTTCCTTTGAATTTATGTCATTATTTTATGAATACATTTGAATATAACAATCATATATTTAATAATGAATATTAAAATGATTTTAGTTCTAGTTAAGGTTTTTCAAGTCATAACTTACATTTGATAGCTATCTAGACCCATAGTCTTCACCATTATAAAAATCAATTTTATAGTATATTTAATCAAGTTATGATTGAATATACAGGTCATATACATTTCTTATTTTATGAGTTTTGAAAATCCCTACTTTTCTGTAAAATAAATCCCTAGGCATAAAATTATTTGGCTAAATAAATAAATTTGTGACATTTATTATAAAATTCTCATCCAGAAAAACTTATGATGCCATAGATTTATTCTAAATCAAATGTTTGTGAAAAGAATATACGCCATAAAGAAAAATATACATACTAGTTCAAAGAAGTTTTTGAAATTTTCAAACCCTGCAACAAAATACATTATATTGTGTTTGTATGCTAAACTACATACTATAGTAACAATAAACATAACAGGTTTTGAGCCTGCAAGATATGAACTTGTAAACTTTAACAATAAATACCAACATTAACGTGTCTATAATTTTAATTTTCTAAAATGGCATTTAAGATGTTCATTATTACACAATGAAATGATAAATGCTATGTTTTGGAGTCCCATTGAAACTGTTCTTAAAAGTATAAAAGAAAGGGCACAAGGGGCTGGGGATTTAGCTCAGCGGCAAAGCGCCTGCCTGGCAAGTGCAACGTCGTGAGTTCTGTTCCCAGTACCGGAGAAAAACCAAGAAAAAAAAAAAAAAAAAAAGAAAAAAAAAAAAGAAAGGGCACAATAACCTACACTGCCTTCACACTAGCCCTATGCTCTTTATATATAAATCATATCCATATTTTCTAAACCTAGTGACATTAAATTGAAAAAAAATGTATTTTATTGATGTTACTTCATTTTGTCAAAATTTATTGTTAGTATATATTTAATAATTTTGATGTTTGTTTAATTTAGCACCAATATTTGTGTGTGTCTTATATTACTGATGGCGAACCTTTTAGATACCGAGTGCCAAACTGCAACCTCGAAACCCATGTATTTATCGCAAGAGGGTAACGCTGCAGGTAAACCTTAATCCTGAGGTTTTAGTATGGAAAAAACAACTCTGTTTCAACATCTTCTCTCTTAAACGAAAAACACAATAACATGCACATGCTATTGGTTTGCCACGACTGTCTTATGTGACAGACAGAAATAATGAAATAACTTCCAAAAAGATTGCAAATTTTCCACAGTAGGTTAATTTAATATAGATTGCTATCAGTGCTTTCTGTCTAAAATTGTTGTGTACACAATCATGTATTGCAAACATCCATCCTCACAAGAAGAAGACTTCTTGGTATCCAAATGAAGCTATTTCTCTGCATTTCATAAACAGTAAATTCAGTTTCCACAGAGGTCCTATGCTTTCTGCTTAAAATAGTACATTAAAAACTATTCCTAAGAATGGAACAGACTGGAAGAAACAGCCACAACCAAAAACACACTCAGCCACCTAATCTTTGATAAAGGGGCCAATCAAACACACTGGGAGAACAATAGCCTCTTTAACAAATGGTGCTGGAAAAATTGGCTTACTACCTGCCCAAGACTGAAAATAGACCCAAGCCTATCACCATGCACCAAACTCAGGTCAGAATGGTTCACAGATCTCAATATTAAACCAGAAACACTAAAGCTATTGGAAGAGAAGGTAGGTAAAAACCTTGAAGACATAGGGATAGGCAGAGAGTTCATGAACAAAAACCAAATTGCACGTGAAACACTTGAAAGAATCAACAACTGGGATCTCATCCTACTGAAAAGTTTCTGCACATCTAAAGAAATCACCAGCAAAGTAAAACGAAAACCCACAAACTTGGAAAAAATTTTAGCTGTTTGTCCCTCAGACAGAGGGTTTCTATCTCGAACATATAAAGACTTAAAAAATATCAGCCCCTCCAAATTCAAAGACCCAATCCAAAAATGGGCAGCGGAGATGAATACACACTTCTCAGACAAGGAGATACAAATGGCAAATAAATATATGAGAAAATGTTCAGCATCATTAGTCATTTGAGAAATGCAAATTAAAACAACACTGAGATTCCACCTTACCCCAGTAAGAATGGCTAGCATTAAGAACTCAACCAATAACAAATGCTGGCGAGGCTGTGGAGAAATAGGAAGCCTTCTCCACTGCTGGTGGGAATGCAGACTGGTGAAACCACTGTGGAAATCAGTTTGGAGAGTCCTCCAAAAACTAGCCTCGAGGGCCCATTCAACCCAGCTATCCCCCTGCTGGGTATTTTCCCAGAAGATCTAAAAACATCATATCACAGTGATGTATGTGCACCTATGTTCATAGCAGCACAATTTGTAATTGCTAAAATGTGGAAGCAACCCAAATGTCCATCCACTGAGGATTGGATAAGAAAATTGTGGTACTTTTATATAATGGAATATTACTCAGCTGTACAGAAAGATAAACTCGAGGCTTTTATAGGTAAATGGTCACAACTAGAGACCATACTCATAAGTGAAATAAATCAGACCTGCATGTGCAAGCACCACATTGTTTCACTAGTGTAAAGCCTGAAAGAGTTCATTTAAACTAGGAGATATGATAGACATTGTGAATTGATAGGAAAGCACTCAAAGGTAAAGGACAACTGGGATATGGGAAAAGAGAAGGGAAAGAAGGAGAAAGTTTGTATGTGTGTATATGCAGGATAGTTAACACGGCTGTTCTACTGTCTTGTATTTCCTTGCTGAAAGAAACTGTCAATGAGTCCTTGGTTGATCAGCTTTGTATGTCTATATCTGTTTTCATGAGAAACTACTTTGAAGATATCAGTATGTAATACAACAAGCATTGTTAATTCCCTACCACTCTGTTTGTAACTCTGTAATGTCTGTACTGATCCTTTGCTATTTTGTAAAATATTGTTTGTCTATTAGTATTTTCCTCCTTTTATTTCTAAAATAAAATAAAAGAGAAAAAAACAATTCCTAAGAAATAAATGACAGGTAGCAAAATACCAAGAAATTCAAAAGCCATTTAAAATTTAGAACACATCTATATAGTCAAAATATGGTCATAAAGAAAATAGTGATATGTAACAATTTTATTAATTCTTTAAATTAATATTGGCACAGATTCATATTGGCACAGATCATAGGATTTGCTTTTTATGCTTGGGTAATATTCCACTATATTTATATAGGATGTTTTCTTTACCTGCTCATCTATTGATGGGGATTTAAGTTATTTACATATTTTGATCATAGTAAATACATATGTAATGAATGTATAAATACAAACGTACTTTCTACATTCAATTTCACTTCTTTTGACTAAACACCCAGACTTGGGTTGGGAGATCACAGTAGCTAAAAATCAGTAATATATATAAAAAAAAAACAGACAAATAAAAGTTAGGAAAAGACATTTCTCCATAAAGGACATGCAAATTGACAAAATGTCTATAAGAACCGGCTCAGCATTGCTAATAAATAGGAAATTATAAAGGAAAATCATGAAGAGCTATCACCTCACATCTGCATGGAAGAATGGATGATTCTTATGACAAAAACGAATGTAACCTGCTTTACATAGCTATGCAGAAAGGGGATCCTTTCTCCATTCCTGATGGAAAGGTAAAAGAATGCAGTCACTATGGAAAAATGTAAAAAAGTTCCACAAACAACAAAACATGCTGTGCCTCCAAAAGGCCATAGGAAAAATCAAAATGTATATTAACATGTACAATTCAAAGTGTTTTCAAAATAAAATAAAGTGCTTATTTCACTCAGTAATATATTTGGATCATTAACATAGTGATGGAAGAGAGAAAACTTTTTTGTATGTAACTTTCTGACATGGTCCTCTCGTGTAGTTATTGTCCAATGTTAAATGTGGAAAGTAAATCACTGAAATTATTTACACTGAGATAATAATTAATACACCTAGCTTTGGGGCTGGGGATTTAGCTCAGCGGCAAAGCGCCTGCCTGCCAAGCGCAAGGTCGTGAGTTCGGTTCCAGGTACAGGAGAGAAACCAAAACAACCAAAAAAAAAAAACAAAAAAAAACCTAGCTTTGTACCCTACTTAATGATTAAATGAGAAGAAAAACTTTGTTATTACATAATTTAAAATGAAAATATTTCCCAATATTAATCTTTTTCATAATTTAATAATTTGATAAATTTCTATGTGACAAAGTGTAACGCCTATATTAGATATCAGCCAAAAACAGCACAGAAATAAGCTGATAATTTTAAGGTCACAAATAACCAGCGCATCTTGTTTATAAAAGTTTTCACCCTCTGGCATGTCTACTTTATGGAACTCCATCAGCTATTTCCCACATTCCTGATTCATTTATCTCATCTCATTGTAACCAACACAAAGCATTAGCCACTTAGAAGTCAGGTGTTGAACTTCAACTTTAAAACAGGAAGCCTAATAATTGTCTGTCTAGTACTTAAAGAAAAAGCAATCAGTTTCCTCACGTGATGGATAAGAGCTTTGCTGGAGAGCTAGCCAGTGATGTAAACACAATGTAATTGCACTAAAATCTTTTCTCTAAAAGGAGAGAATCTTAAATGAATGTCTCTTATGAATTCCACATAACAAGGAGCAGTCATTCAATTACTTACTGCCAGCTCTTTTTAAAAGTTACCTAGACAACACAGGGTCTAAATTAAGCTAAAGAATTTCTGCCCTAACCAACTGAGAAAAAAAAGCTTCTGCTAAAGTAATGTCATATTTAATGTCCTATTTTAGAGTTTATCATAAATAAAACTTAAGAAAGCAAGTATGTTCATGTGCACAGAAGGTCAAGGATCTTTTAAGATTTTTACTAGATTTGTGTTCACATGCTATATGACATTAATAGAAAAATACTCCTGAGATCAATATGTTTCACATGAGAAAATATAATAATAGGCAACTTAATAGTCCAAGTTCTAATATGACTCGTTTGAGATCGATGCTACTAGTCGAATAACTTATTGGAAAATTTAAAATAAAGCAACATATCATATCTTTGTATTGGCAATAATATCTTATATAAAGGTAGCAATATTACTGATAAACGATACTAGTTTTCTTGCTAAGAAAATATAAGTCCTATGAAGTGCAAAAAATGAAAGTGTACAATGGATCAATAGAAGCAAAAGTAAATTCAATTTAGGAAACATCTTTGGATGCAGGTTTAACACATTTGAATCTCAAAAGGAAACAAAGATGTAGTTATGAAATGTATGTTAATTAAACTCTGAATGCAATGAGAAATATTAATTTCTCCTTTAAGCATAATAACCTTTTCAGTAACAGGTATACTTCTTTAAAATTCTGATTAGAAGAAGAAAAGAATAAAAATGAGTCAGTTGCCTAAATCCCTCTCTCTGTAGTCATTCTTCACTATATCACAAAACATTTATCATAGAAAGATAATTTGTAATGAGAAACTCTTAATAGTATATTTTTTACATCAGGGGCATCAAAGATTTTCTGTATATTTATTGCAAATTATTTGGAAATGATTTCAGATAATTATGTCATGTGAATTATTGATAAAAATTGTGTCTTAAAATATTAATATATTAATATAAAACATGTAGTAAGCTCTTTGTAGTACATATCCATTATATAATGATATATTGTAATTATATATTATATAATATATATTATAATTATATAATGGTATATATTATATAATGATATACCTTTCAAAGGAGGCAAAAATAAATTGATTCTTATTTTTTCCAATTGAATATAATGCAAAAATATTTTTTCTAATTCATATATCTTAGTTTGATCTTGTTACTCCATGAACAGCTATATTTACAACTTTATTAATTTTAATACATTTTCCTATTTGAAAAGTGGAAATTTATGTAATCTTTATATAATTTTCAGTCTATTTATTGTTTAAAGTTGTCTTTTGTTAATTATGTATTTAGGAAATAGACTTATTAATAATTTTGTGATACTGAAATATATAAAATTCTAAAATTAGAAATATCCTTTTAAGTTTAAAACCCATCTAAATATATAATTTATAATAAAATATGATCATAATTTTAAAATGTGTATATAGCATTTAGTATAAGTTCAATTATGTTAAAAGTAATTAGAATAAGATTAAATAATTTATAATAATAATATGCAGATACCCCTTGCATTAGACACTAGTCATCAGTTTAACATTAATTTTTATCTTGAAAAGTTTGTAAAACTAATTAAATTAATCTCTAAGACCAGAGATTAATATATGAGGACTAGATCTAAATCTACTGAGGTATACTGGATTCTTTGTACTTGCTACCTTAACTGCAACTTCAAAGGAAAATTTCTGTGAACAATTTCAGGACATAAGAAATTTTTGGCTACAAAAATAATTCTAAGGCTGTTTAATACACTCCATAAGAAAAATAAAATGAATCATTTTAGATTGTATTGCATATGCTAACATATTAAAATAAGATAATACAGCAAAAGATAAAAGTAATATTGTCATTAGTATTGAAATCAGTGCTGAAGCCACATCTACAAGTGTTAAGATAGAATATTTGTCAGAGCAATGCAAAATATACAGCATGACTTCATCTTTTTTTGTGTTTGTGCTATCACTCCTTGGAAAATCCTACATTCTTTTCTCCTAGAAGCCCTGATGCTAGTTGACCTCCTACACAGCCTATTTGATTTCCAGTCAAAAACAATTTACTGCTTTATCTATTCTCCTATAATAACTTCTACATCCCCTCTGACAGCCCCTGTTGGATCATGTCACTGATTTTGATTCATGTGTTCTCTCCATTGTAGTCATGCCTGCTCAGGACAAGAATTATTCTTAATTTGTGTTATTCATATTAAGGCCAATAGCAATGTTAAAATGTGTATAATTTATATAACTGCATGTAATATTTCATTGTTCATATCTATTAACATTTTAAGAACCTACTGTTTCAGGCATTGATTCAGGCGCTACAGATATAGGCTTCCTGTAGGACATGGCTCTCAAGGAGTTTTATATTCTAACATAGGAGGCTGATAAAAAGCACATGAAAACATGAATATTCTGGAAATATTATACAAACTTTTTCAAGTTATATAAAGACAAGATAGCATACTCTATGAATCCTTTTCATAGGTTCTTCAAAGAGGACCTCTCTGAGAAGATGATATTAGAGCTGAACTTTAAAGGGATGATATTTAATAATGAGAAAAAGTCAACCATTTGAAACATCTGAAGAAACAACAAATGAAACCAAAACAACAAATACAAATGCTCTCAAGGTAGAGTCACTTCTGAGATGGGATAATTTGAAGGACTTTCAGAGTTATCTTTTATTCAAAATTAATTAATTCTAATCGCTACTCTGAAGTATTTAGAGATGTGCTTTTTATTATGAGTGTGATGATGAAAGCATTTCTGAAGGACGCCTTCTAAATTCCTTCTCACTCTCAAAATTTTACCACAAATTTAAAAGCAAGAAATGGTCATTGAAAGTTAAATAGTTATTGACATAAAAAGAATAAATATCTACCATCTAAATTTTCTAAATTTTAGAAATTAGTAAAAAGAATCAGTAAAAAGACTAGTAAAAAGAAACAGTAATAACATGTTTAGAGCAAATGTTCACTTAAAAATTTGAGATGAGAGATAAGACATCATTACTTTGCTAACAGTCTAAGTGACATCACAGAGCTGTGAAAAGGTACTGAATAAAAGCACATTCTTGTGAGGTAATCGGGGATGTGCAACACAAAGGAGGTGAAATTTTATCTTTTTTATTTTTTTGTGGTACCAGGGATCAAACTCACGACCTTGCACTTGCCAGGCAGGCTCCTATTCCACTGAGCTATATACCCAGCCCAAGGTGAAGTTTTAGAGTAACAGGCATAATGAAAACTTCCGGGTCACAGTCTCCATAATGCCATACATGTTCTGAATGGGAGCCTAATTGAATTTAAAGAAGGAAAATGGAATATATAAAAGAAATCTGCTTCTAATTATAGGAGTTAGTTCTGTAGTTATTTTCTGTATGTCAGCTTCGGTCTCTGCCTCTAAATAAAGATTTGTACTCTTAAGATAATGAAAGATAATTTTTATAATTTTTATCTCTTCTCATTTCCCTTTTAACCATCAGGAATATGCACTTATGAATAGAGTTTCCAGAAAAACATTAAAATAAGGAAAAGATCTCCTATCTAGATGATAAATCAAGAAAGGCTTTCCATTGGAGCTAAATGCATTTACAGTTGAACTATTTTGCCACAACCTAAATTTTCATGTGGAAAACGGCATAATGTGAATTTAGAAGTAGACATCTATTAGAGCTACCGAGGAGGGCACAGAAGAGTCACTCACAGATGCCACAGAAAACATCTTGTCCGCTTTGCTGTCTTCGCTTGTTTCTGGCATTAGCTACTTTGACATATATATTTCATTTGATGTCATGTGTACGTGTTTTGGGGGTTTAATGACTTGTTCTCCAGGTTTATACACCAGAAGATAAGTACATTCAGATTTCAATTATTTGATGCTTAAGTGACAACTCATTTAGGTCTATAGATCACTAGCAAACAGTAATAGGGTAACTTTTTAAAAATTCTTTACCTCAAAGATAAAGTCCAAAACTGACCTTACAGTTGACTGAATTATCTTCGAATAACTTGAGACTAGAGAATATTGATGTTCAGTCTAGGTTTCGAGCCTGTAAATGAGCAAGACCGTAAGTAAATGTTAAGTCTGTGGTTAGCAAAAGTGTTCATCTGTACAATGTTAAAAGGATGGGTAGCCTATAAGTTCAAGAACATGAAAAGATTTTAAGAATATGAAATATTTTAAAATATAAAAAGAACTAGTGCTTTTAAAAGCTAATCTTTAAAAAATTAATCTTATTTAGTCATTATAATTATTTTTAAAATGTTTCTGATATAACTAAGAGAATTTTGAAACAAAATAGTTAAAATTAAAACACTGTATTACTTTCATGTGGCTAAATCTGTCAGAATGTCTAATAATGGTATTAGTTTAAGTGGAATTTTGTTGTCAAATAATTGTACATTTGGATGAGTTTTATATATTTAGATGTGTGAATGAATACTTAAAGTAAAATATTTGTCTTTATCAAAGTCCATATATTTCTTTTTTGAAACCACGGCCATTAAAAAAGCCACACAAACTGATAATTGCCCTAATAGCCGTGAAGGAAACTTTAGCTTCAGAGAGATAAAAACAAAGTAAGACACTGCAACTATCATGCTATTAGAGATTATATAATTGAAATGCTGTCAAAGCATATTGAACTACTCTATTTATAAATCATATGGTTGTTAGAAAAAGGACTTCTTGCTGAGTGGATTTACCTTCCATTGCACGATGAGGAGAACCCACTGCAAATAGATGCTGTGTGTGAATTCTACCTCTTCCATACACCAGCTCTGTCCGTTGTGCAGTTTATTAAAATGTTCGGCATCTCAATCACTTCATCTGTTAAATGAGGATAGTAACCACCTATTTTACTGAATATTTCATTAAATGATTATAAATCTTTAAAATAGTGTTTAACATACCAAAAGTATTACTGTAACATAGTATTATTTGTTTTTCTTTTTTAAAGAAAATCTCATTTAAGTGTGGTAATTAGATATATTAAGTAAGTTTAAATTAATTTAGATTAAGTTGTACATTTCTGAATTCAACATTCTAAAGTTAAGGCAGATTTTTTAAAAAAACCTGTAATCCTGTACCTGATGAGAGCATTTTAATATACACTGTGCATTTCACTGGTAATATTGCTAAAAGAAAACATATAATATTTAGGGTAGAAGTCTTCTTAAAATTAGTTTCCAGAAATTGCTTTATGAATTAAGCAAGTTTAAAAACATGTGAACACATGTGTTACTATATGCTATATTTTTGTTGCCCAAAAGTGAAAAACCCCATTCCTGTAACTGTTAAATCATACTCTTGGAGGCTAAGGTTTTAGTGAAGTTTCTGCCATATCAAAGAAAAACATCACAAGGAATAACTGAATTATATAATAAAAAAATTTCCTTGAGATACAGAAAATTTTGGGTACAGTTGAATGCCTATTGTTTATTCAGAGTATTTTTGACTTATAATGTAGAAAATTCATTTATAAATTATTTTAACCACCCCTTCTTCATTAGTGAAGAAAGTAGTTCTGTCCTAAGTATATGATGATGGCTGATTACAGTAAATACCCAGATGGAAAATGAGACCAAATGCTGCTCATCGTGACTGTAAAGTAGGCTAATGAAGTTGCAGGATAAAAGATAAAGATAAAATTCAATTTATTTTTATAAATTCACAATAAAAATATAAAAATGAAATGAAGAAAACAACTGCCCTTAGAATTACACCAAAAATAAAATATGGATGAATATGCAAAAGAAGTACAAAATCTATGTACTGAAAACTAGAAAAGCCTGTTGATAAAGTTTTAAGAACATGTGAAAAATGGAAAGAGAAAATCATTTCATAATGATGGATCAGAAACCTAAGTACTTTTATGATAACAACATCCCTGCAAATTGAGCTACAGATTCAGAGTGCTGAATTTGTATTTAAATACAGCATTATTTTCCTTAGATATTCCAGGTTGATTCTTAAACCTATCTGGATTGTTAAGGAACAAAAAAATGGTCAAGGTAATTTAGAAATATAACTTTTAAAGTGACTCATACTTTCTGTTCCAAGTTATTCTACAAAGCTCTACTAAGATACATGACTACAGTCATTTAAATAGACACATAAATCAATGAATATAATTGAGAATCCATACTAGAACATTTCTCTGGCCAGCTAACATTTGACATGAGTACTAAGATCATTTCCAACACAAAGGGTGAAAATTTAGGATCAAGTGTAAAATAATGAAATTTGAACCTTACATTACAGACAGAAATTAAATCACAATTGATCAAATAACAAAAATTAAAAGCTAAAATTATAAATATTTAGATAGAAACATAAAGATAAATTTTCCTTACTTTAGATCCTCAGAAATGATAATAAAAGCTTGGGCATGAAAAGAAAAATGAAAGGTAAATTGATTTTATTCAAATCAAAATATTTGCATTTAAATGGCTATAAAGAAAATTTAGTGGACGGTAATATTCTAAACTTACATGTTGTAACTGACTAACATAAAAATGTAAGGAATATCTAAAATTCAGAAATAATATAAAAATAATCTTACTAAAAGTGAAATATTTAGGTAGACATTTCTCCCAAAAAGATATATAAAAGACTACTAAATACATGAACAATAAGTCAGCATAGTCAGTCATTAGAGAATGTATTAGTCAGTACTTACTAGAGAAACAGATTTAATGCAAGATACACAAATACATAAGAGCTTACAGGACTAGCTCACAATGGTCACCACTGTAACATGTGGAAGAATGCAAAAGCTCTACCTGCATGCTGGAGATCCAAAGGACCCAGTTAAAGGACTGGAGCTCATTGTAATATCTCATGGGAGTCCACATCAGGAGGCTTAAGGGTGTGCAGTGGAAGACAGGAGACAAAGTCCAAGGTGAAGGTGAAGCCTGAGCACCTCCAAAGAAACAGAAGTGAGCTTTCCTTTGTTCCCCTTTTGTATCATTCAGGAAACAAGCTTTCCTAGGGTGGGTTTTCTGTGTTCAGTAAATTTCCTCTGCCACACTCTGAATTATGCTAATCCCATTTAGTTGGAAATTTCTTACTCACATTGATACAATCAGTTAATTTAAATCTTTTTGCTATAAAAATTATAATTATATGGATAATGTATATTCACTTTAATCATTTTTACTATATACATATACCAAACCTCATTTCATCCACCATTAATATAAACAATATTTTGTTAATTACTCCTTAGCAAGCTAGGATTAAAGAAAAGATAAACAGTAAAGTAGTTTTTTATAAAGTAGAGACCACTACTGGAGAAGAAACGCCCAGTAATAAATACCTCTAAAAATTACCTCTAATTGGAATTAAAATACCTCTAATTGGAATTACTTAACCAGATCAGGTACAAAAAGCATATCTGAAGAAATCGTGGTCCAAATGTTCTTCCAATTTCATATTAGTATTATATCTTCAAATAAAAAAGTTCATGGAATATAAGGAACACAAAGAAGCACATTATAATCAAATTGCTCCACACCACAATGAGAAAATCTGAAAAGATATGAAAGGAAATGGACATTAGGTACAAAGAAATAAAACTGTATGACAACAGGTTTCTTGTCATAAACAGGGAAAGTGTAAAAACATGAAGCAACAGCTTTAAAGTTCTCAAAGAACCAAAAACTTTCCACTTTGATTTACATGCTCAATAAAATATTTTTCAAATATAAAAATGAGCTGAAAGTTTGTGACGTAAAAAGTATGTATGATTAATAAATATATACCAGAGAAAAGTTTAAAGAAGGTTGCCAGTCAAAAAGAAATTCATTATCTGGTAAATATAAAGGCATTGGAAAATTATCTCCATAAACTGTAACTTAAAATATCAATATTTTTCTTATTATTCAAATGTCCTGAATATATGATTTCATATTAAAAAGTTATTAAAATGTAGTGATATATTTTTAACATACAGAAAATAAAATGTACAAAAATATTTGAACACAAAGTAATAGTGGAGAAATCAATAGATACTATTGCATTTTCTGTATTTTCAGGTTCTTATATACTTTAATAGAAAGTTTATTTTAATTTTTAAAATATATACAGTATATTCTAAAGCAACCAAAATAATAAAACAATAACTGAAGCAGATAAGTGAATAAAGAAGTCACAACTGATGCTAAAAAGAAAGAAAAAAAGCAGGAAATTGAGAAGGAAAAATAGATAAATAACAAGATGATTTTAATCCAAATTTGCAATTAACTTTTAAGAACCACATAACTTTTTTGGAATGTCTCAACAATTTGCATATAGTGTGTAACTCAATCAAAACTCACCAAGTTTTTTTTTTTGTTTTAAAGATAAAAAGCAAAAACATATTAATAAACACACATACATTTTTTTTTTTTTTTTATTTTAAGGATAAAAGGAGGGAAACATTAACAGACATACAACATTTTACAACATATCACAAGCACAATACAGACAATACAGAGTTACAAACAAAGTGGTAGGGAATTAACAATGGTGGTTGTATTACATATTGATATCTTCAAAGTGGCTTCTCATGAAAACAGATATAGACATGCAATACTGGTCAACCAAAGACTCATTTTAAAAAAAACACAAAAACAATACAAACAATATAAAATTTCAGACAATAGGAAATTAACAATGGTTTGTATTACACATTGATATCTTCAAATTAGATACAAAAAAGATAATCTCAAGGCTTTTATAGGAAAATGGACACAACTAGAGACCATACTCATAAATGAAATAAAACAGTAGGGCATGTGTAAACACCATATTGTCTCACTAGTGTAAGAACCTGAAAAGAATGAAAAAAATCTAGGAGGTATAATAGACACTGTCACCAAGTATTTCTGTCCAAGATTTTTAATGTTGAAATGAATCAGATATATATTTAGGGTCAAGTCAGTTGGAGACAAACCTGAGAGCTAAATCTAGTATCTGTATTTGTGGGAGACCCCTTTGGTAGACTCCAGTCTCCTGCCAAGCGTTATACTGCATGGTGAGAAGAAAGAGCAGGAGACAAAATACCAGTGTAGCAGGGCTCTGGGATGTCCAGTTTTTCCAAGGAACAAAAGCCCTTGAGACACCAGAATCTTGGTATTTATTGATTACCTCTGTGTCAAGGACAGTGGGTAGTGAGTGAGTCTGGGAACAGTAATGGTGACTACAGTGGGTTAATAAGAACAAGGCATTCTCACAAGGACGGTCATGGCGTGGCAAGGAAACTATTATTGCCCCAGATGTTTATTATCTTCAGCAGGTGTCATTTTGTCTTATGAGCAGACAGCAGTCACTAGCCTGAGGGTTTTCAGCTAGGACCAGAGAAAAGCCGGGGGTTTCCACTTTCCAATCCGGGTCAAAGTGCAGGACAAGGACGTCCCCTAGACTCAATTTATAATTTGTGGTTCCCAAGATGTATTTATATCGAAAAATGTCCCTTGTTGTTGGGTCTCTATGTAATAAAACAAACAAAGTATTGACTTCCAATTTTAACAGATATGATAGTTCTAAGGAATTTTTATCTTCTTTTTGCTTCCCACTAAATCTTGTGTGCCTGATTTTTTGTATTTATTTATTCTCTGTGTTATTTAATACTCTTCTCAAAGTAGTGTCATATTTATTTGTGAGATCAATAAATTAAAATTTAAAATCTAGTGACACACATCTTTGAATGCCTAAATAAACCAGTTCATTGGCTTTCTAGTTACAGAGAACAGAAACAAATATTAATCAAAATAAGCAGTAAAATTTGATAGGAGAGTTTTCATTTTGGTAGTAAAAAAGAAATAAGAGCAAAATAAATAAACTAAACCAGCAGTAAATAGGAATATTATTTCCATGGATGATAAGAATGATAAAAAAACATGTAAGTACTGGAACAGAAAATGTTGCTAAAGTTTTAAGAATATGTGAAGAGAAAATCATTTCATAATCATGGATCAGAAACTGAAGTATTTTTATAACAACATTCCTGCAAATTGATCTACAGATTCAGAGTGATGAATTTTTATTTGAATACAGCATTATTATGTTTCATATGATAATATTTAACTTGGGTTGTTAACAGTTTAAGCACTAAATGTTAGACTGAGGATATAACTTTATTTTTTTAGGATATAACTATTTAACAGGGCTTTGAGGAAATAAAAGTGTCATTTTCTTTTCGCTAATGATCTGTCAAATCTTTTAGATTTTTATACAACAGTGAATACGCAATTATACATATTGTCCTGAATATAAAATATCAAGTACACTTCCCTTTGTTTTATTTTATATTGTCAGACTGTTTCATAAAATAAATATCCTTGGATTCAAATTGTACATCAGAGCAGATATAATATTATACCAATCATATACAACAATACTCATTTCTCTAAAACTACTCCATCATTAGGAATTAAATTTTCTTATTTTATAGTTTTTCATTCTTTATAAGGAAGAATTTTTATTTTTAGCATATTTGAACTATATGTGCATTTTTATTTAGAATTTATTTTACCTTATGCTTTAGTCAATTTCATTTTTAAATATAAATTTTCTTTTACTATTATTATAGCTTATATGTAGATGTCACCCTAAAGCCTTACGTGCTTATAAGTAGGGCTAGCCCGATGGAAGTTTATGATGTTAGAATTAAGGGCGTAGCATGGCTAAATTGGTTTAGCATAGCTCTGGGTGTGGATTATGTTAAAGAACCCCACCCTGGCTGTAGGCAGCACCAATTAATAGGCACTTAGCCTGGATGAAATACAAAGGCACAGATAAATGACAGGGGCACTGCTGTTACTAGATGCTATTTCCTGCCTGCCCTACTATGAAGTTTCTTCTCTGCCTTGACCCTCTGCTATGCTGCCCTGCCTTGGAGCCAGATGCCTACAGATTGAAACCTCTACAAACTGTGAGGTGACATAAATCTGTCCTCCTTTAACTTGTGGGTGTCAGATATCTTGTCCCAGCAATAAGAAAGTAACAAAGACAACCGTCAGTTATATATATGTGCACACACTGATACTAACTTCTCCCTAAGTTCCACATATTTGTCCTACCCTGAAACATTTATTAGGGTTCTACTCAACACTCAAACATCCCTTTTATGTAATTCATAGTTGAAATCTATGATTTAGTATGCTTTTATCATCACTGAGGTGTCTCATGCTTTTCCAATATATTGTATGTAGTAATAGATGAATAATTATCTCATTTAAATTTGATTTTAAACAAGCCTGTGACCTTAAATTAATTACACATTGAGAAAAGTACCTGCAGAATTAATTTGGGGGTAATAATATGAAAAATGGAATAAATATTTATAATAAGATTAAATGGGGCCAGAGATATAGGTCAGCGGCACAGGGCTTGCCTGGCAAGGGCAAGGTCCTGAGTTTGATTCCCAGAACCAAAAAAAAAAAAAAAAAAAAAGATTAAGTGAACACAGGTAAAACATTTGTAAAACCATTTTATTTTGGCAGAAATGGTAAACTTTCTTAAAACCTAGAAATAGCTTTAATAAATTGGTATTTAAATTCCTTTCAAACTATTTATGTATCATCATTTGTGCTGGAAAGTAAAGGCTATACAGTACTGCCTTCCTTTTTTCCTCCTTCTTCCTCTCTCTCTCTGTCCCTGTCTCCTCTCTGTCTCTCTCATCTTAAAAGATTGATTACCAGAGCTTTATAACATCTTCAGATTTCAAATCCAGGAGAGCTGAAGAATCCCCACAAGCTTTGAAGCTTAGGTTTCTTCTTCCATATTAGCCTGTCCTACAACACTCTAAATCAGAAATTTGGACACTTACATAGCTTTAAAATAGGCACGTAGAAAGGCATACCGTCCTCTTGACCTCCTAAAAAGTGATGATTGATGAACAGTGACCTGATATTTTTGACTCACTCTGTATTAAAGTTCAGTTTAATTTCTAAAAAAAATTCAATTCAATTAAGGAACTACAGAAAGACACAAGTTAATAAATAGCCTGATTATCTTAACTCAGACAGAGCTGAGACCTCAAGAAAAACATAAAAGTAGCAGTGAGATTCTAACTAAAAAGTCATTCCAATGTTCTCTGACCCATGAAAGAGGTGGACAAAGAACCATGTAACTTACAGCATCCATACGTCTTGCGTAACTCACCATCAATCTAATTTGACATCTTCGTGATAGTTGAAGAGAACATAGAATTGGAGAAACAACCAGATACAGTGTTCTAAGAGAAGTAGGGCCTGCTTAATCCTTTTTATGGTTGCCCAAAGACCATTAAGATTCATTTCCTTCAGTCCTCCCTGCTTCACTAGTTGGATATATCATAAATCTTTTGAAAATGTCTTTCTTATCCATAGTTTTTAGCACTCTCAAGAAAGTTTTTCTTAGCTGTTTGAGGTTTGTATCTCCCTTAATGAACTTCTAATTTCAGCATAAGTTTGTCTATGTCGGTATTTGCTTCTCATGTTTTGAATGTCTGACTCCAAATTCCAATTATAGAGCTAACTATTACAAAACACTTCCAGGAGAATACTGGGAAACATTAATAGAGTCAACCATGTCCACTGGACAGAATTGTTTCATACTATGAGGAAAGTGAACTGTTTAGAGCACCATTCTGGTCACAGAATGCATATAAAATATATATAAATTTAACTGTATAATAAATAGGGCCAATTATGCCGATTTTTGTTTCATCACATCTGATTTCCAAGATATATTTGCATAATTGGCCCTATTTATTATATAGTTAGATTTATATTTAGTTTATTTCTCTAAATTCCACTCACTGAGTGGGGGTATACATGACACTCTCAGGAATAGAAGGCTAAGTTGAGTGCAGAGGGTTTCCTCTGAGTACAGCTAGTCACATTCTATTTCAGTATTTTGGTTCTTTTTTGATCCTATAAACAGACTTATTTTCTTCAGTGGGCTTCCTCTGAATAGCACTTAGTAATATATCTGACATATTGTCAGCCCATATGCTTATGAAATAGTGTAACATAACATATGTAACTTGGTGTGTTTTCTAAAGTCAAAGCTACCATACATTTGCTTTAATAATTAATTTATTTACAAATTATCGAGTATGTTTTATTCTGATTTAAAAATCTGTTGAGCCTGTTCTTGAGAAAATATTGTCCTTATTGATTCACAGCTTAATGTCTTTGCTTTTACAAAATAATAGTACCACTCCAGGCACATGTTTGTAGCTGAATATAACATTTTAAGGGATAAAAATTAAACCATTGTAAACTGGCAATGTTTTGGCATCTGTCTTTAAATGTTTAAAATACTAAATTTCCATCAAAAACAATTAAGTAACAACTTTTCAAATAAAGAAATCTAAGTGACCACAAAATAATTGCCAGACTTTAGAAAACAATAGTTCTTTTTTCATTTATTTATTGTTTCTTTTTTTTTTTTTTTTTTTTTTTTGGTTTTTCTCCGGTACCGGGAACCGAACTCATGACCTTGCGCTTGCCAGGCAGGCGCTTTGCCGCTGAGCTAAATCCCCAGCCCCTATTTATTGTTTCCAGAGCACAAGAGAATAGATGATATGATCAGTTGGAATAGCTTATTTATCCTTTAGTCTTACTTTATAGCTTCTTTTCCCAGATTCTATTATTTATTTATTTATTTAGTTTTTTTTTTCTGGTACCAGGAATCAAACTCATGACCTTGCACTTGCCAGGCAAGCGCTGTGCCGCTGAGCTAAATCCCCAGCCCCTCCCAGATTCTCAATTTCCTCTTTACTGGAATATTCCTCTTCAGCCCATTTTTCTTTTATATCTTTGAATTTTATGAAAATCAGTGCAAATAAACTATATTGAAATACCCATTTTCTTATCATAATAGCCACTTAAATTCATCTTTATTCGTTCATTATTTTATTTTCATGGCTATTTATTTTCCCTTATTAGACCTACCTAGAGGTATAAAGGAACCACAAACTATTTCTTTTATATCACCAGCAATATTTAGACTTTCTTAGCATATTCTTAGTAAGCCTTCTGTTAAAACTATGTGTTAAAAAAACTCTTACCTTGTGACTTGCTTTTATACTCTCATGATCGGTTTTAATGAATATAAATTCTTAGTTTTAATGAAATGCATTTAAATCCAATTTTATGATTAGTGTCATTTGTGGCTTTTAAAATATAGTGTCCAACTTCCGAATAACAGTACATTTTATATTTTCTTCTAGGAAGAATAATTTATTTGCATTCTATATCTATGTATATATTATACCTTGATTTAGATTTATTTACTACATCCATAGAGCTCAACATTTTTATTCAGTTTCTATTTTCATACTCATTCTCTCTAATAAGAAAACTTATAATGCTTTGGCTTGGCATATTTAGAATTGTATTTAGTTCGTGAACGTAGGGAGCCAACTGGTGACCCATCTTATCTCTGCAGAGCTCTCTTGCTTGTGGTTTCCTGTATACCCATTTACTTAAGTCAGCTTCCTTCTATGGGAACTGAGATGACCTAGATTTGCCTAGTGTAGCTTTCTCTTTCTAGTGTGGTAGCCAAAGGAATATTATCTCATGGCAAAATTAGGAGAGGAAGAGGAGACCGCAGCCCAAACACATTTGTAATCTTTCATCCAGTACTGGAGATTGAACCTAGGACCTTCACACCGAGCAACATCATCTCACTAAGGCCAGGCTAGGCTTCCATTTAGAATTCCCCTATGTCAGCCTCCTAGAGACAGGGTTACAGACAAAAGCCAAAGTGCCTTCTTATGTGATTTTGAAGATAAATTTGTATCACTTCAGTTACTTTGACATTGATGAAAACAAGATATATGTATATACCAATAGTTTCCTATATGTGTTTAGTACATACATAAATTTTTATGTGCCTCTATATAGCTTCAAAATAATTTAAGCAAGTTTAGAGTGCACATTTCAACTTTTACTGAAAATGAAGCAAGTAAAGTTTAATTGCAAATTCATCTTCAAGCATACATGCAGTAGGCAGAGTAAAACTTCAAGAGGTTTAATTATTTAAAAATGTATTTTGAGGTTTAGGTTTTGTCTGATATTTAGTTCTGATAGTAAAATTGCAAAGACAAGAGAGCATCCTAGAGAAATTAGTGACACTGGGTAACTTTAGTTACCATTATTGAAACAGTCTTGCTAGTACAAAAACAATAAAAGCAAACTGAACCATGTGTTTAGTGGTAGAATAATAAATTAAAAATACAATAAAAGTAATATTTTCAGTTTGGTAATATTTTATATGTTAATAATAAAATCCATCACTTTAAAACTTTTATTGCATGCAAAATTATAATGGTTTTCAAGGGAGAAATTATTTGGTAAAAATAATAAAAGTAAGGAAAATTTCTTAGCATTTTACCCAGTTAATAAAAACAGTCTGGTCTGATTGTATTTGATAGCATCTACTCATTTTTATTTTTAATAAACTTAATGTATGTATTTATGGAGAGAAGGAACCAGTTTTTCCAAAGGTAGATAAAAGAGCGATGTCAACTGAAATGCTTGAACAGCAGAGTTTCTGCATGTTATTAAACAATGTTCCCAGTTTAATTATCTTCCAATTAGATGATCTTGATTTTTAACACTGAAAAAAGGCATTTTCATAAATTCAGTCTCAGATTTAATTACCATAAAACGTACATTATAAGAAATTATGATTCTGAATCAAGTTATTTCATCAAAAGCCAATTTAAGTAAAATATTAAGGTAGGGTAAATGTTGGAATTTTCTGTGGATGAAAGATTAAAGTTTGAAAATAAGTGGCACTTTCATAAATTTTAACAAAAGTTAAAATAAATTCTCTTTATTGTCCTGTGTGTCACATAAGAAAGTGTTCTTAGGGGCTGGGGATTTAGCTCAGCGGCAAAAGCGCCTGCCTGGCAAGCGCAAGGTCGTGAGTTCGGTTCCCGGTACCGGAGAAAAACCAAAAAAAAAAAAGAAAGTGTTCCTAAAGCTGGAGGTATAGCTCAGTGTCACATCCTTTTCTTAGCACGCACAAAGACTAGTGTTTGATTCTAAGTACTACAAGAACAAAAGCAAACAAAAAAGCAAAGAAGGAAAGGAAAACAGAAGGAAAGGGTAGAGGGAAGAAAAAGGAAGAGGAAAAACTAATCTAAAAGAGGGAAAAACAGGATGAACATGAATGTTCCCTGTTGTGCCTATATTCATATCATTCCTGCCTAATTGGATTTCTTCAAAATGTTCCATTGCATTCAAAGTATAATTTCATGTATTTTGCCCAGTTTTTATTGTTTTTTTTTTTTTTTATGAAAATGTAGTTTATTCACTCCATTATGATGAAGATTGTAAATAAGGTCTTACTTTTTAATGTTACAAATATTTTAAAGATTGCTTTTAAGCTCTGTGTGTGTCCTTCTTTGTGGTATATCATCTTTGTATCTTTGTGACAATAAAATATATTTACTTTAAACTTAATAATCCTTCTCAACATAAATAAGCATATCTTAATTTCTACAAAGTGCAAATACTTCTCTTTAAATGGAATGAATCCATCTTCATAGAATTCTTTTGAAATTCTCCATGGTAAATACATTCTTCCTACTCTCCATCTCTAGCAACATTCCTTCTCAGAGATTGCGTTAAAAATCCTCAGAAATGTTCTTTATAGATACTGTCAGCAATCCTCCACTTTTGTAAGCTGAGTAGAAAAATCTTTTTAACATAAAGAAGTACAGAGGCTTCAGATGAAAGGAGTGGAGATCTCTAAATATTCACATAGAACAAAGGCTCTCTTTTAGTCTTCTTTTGGACTGTAAGTAAAGAACACAATTTTATTGTGTAAAGAACAGAGATTCTGTGGTTGTCATATGTAAAATTTTCTAAATACTGCAAAATATCTGTTGTTGAAATTATGCATTTAGCTTTTAATGAGAATATCACTAAATCAGGATGAGGGTCACTTACAGAATCAGCTAAGCAATTGCCATAAATCTTAATCCTGAGGAAAGATTAGGAACTAGTTCCAAAAGTGTAGCAGAACCTATAAGATACTGAACAGTTTGTATTTGCAAAGCATAAAATCTTAGATTTAAACTTCTAGTTAAATATAATGGCAATGATAAGAGTAATTTCTGATGCTGTTAGTGGAATCCAAAATGAAAGTGTATATAGCATGTAGCTGGGTTATTGCATGGTTTAGAAAACAGTATTGCTAGCTAGACTTTGTTATCACATAAAGTACAAAACTGAAGAACCCTGGAACATAACTGATCAAACATTAAGCAGAGAAAGTCTGAAATGAGGAAACAATTATTCTTAATTCCGCAGCCTTTTCTGAAGAAAAAAGCTTTTTCTCTGAATTTGGAGAATGTACTGGGAGAGTCACTCATCACAATCTAACTTTACATCATCACTGGGCAAATTAATCCTGTAATTTTGGTGTCTTCCTAAACTATATTGTAAAGGAAATAAAAACCTGCCACCATCACTATAAATAATGAGTGAGAAATAGTTACATTTCAAAGTATAGGCTCAACTGTTGCTAAGAATGTAAAATTATACATCACTTTGGGAAACAATGGTTGCTCCTAAAATGATTAAAAAGGAATTACCATGAGATCTAGCAATTATACTCTGAGTATATGTCTCAAAGAATTGAAAGCAGTCTTAAAAAGATGTTTGCTTACTCTTGTTCATAGCAGCAGTATTCACAGTAGCCAAGAGGTGAAATAAACCAAGTGCCTCTGTTGGACAAAAAAGGCATGCTTTGTATTTATACAGACAATAATATTCAGACAGAAAATGCTAACATGCATCGATGTTGTAAATAATTGAGAATATGACGGTGAAGATACTTAGAGCCAGTGTGTGACTTCATGAAAAGTATCTCTGTTATCTGAATTGATAGAAAAATCAGGTACATCAGTGCTTTTCACAGACTAGGTAATAAAGAAATAAGAAACTTTTGGTGAATGGGTATAGAGTTTAAATTTTACAAGATAAAACATTCTGTACCTCAGTTGATAACAATAAGGATACTCTTAAATGTACATTTAAAAACAACTAAAATGAAAAAATCTTATGTTACATGATTTTACAATTTTAAAATGTCTAGTATAAACTTATTCTAATCATCTTTTTGGCAATAATAAACAAATGTAAGTTCTTCATTTTAAAGCATGTGCTACATTTCTAGAAATAACATATGTGTGTTGGTTTCTTTTTTTTTTAATTTTATTTTAAAGAGTAAAAGAAGGATAACATAATAATAGGGGGGTTACCAAATTACAGACAAAATGGTAGGAAATTATCAATGGTTATCATTTTACATATTGTTATCTACAAAATAGTTTCTCAGGAAAACAAATAGACAAATAATAGTGAGTTAGAGACAAAAGAGGTAGGAGATTATCAAGAGTTGTTGTACTATTCTTTGGTATCTTCAAAGTGGCTTCTAAAGAAAATAAATAGAGCTATACATGAGTGACCTATTGAAAAATCATTAACTATTCTCAATGGTTGTTGTAGGAAACACATAATAATAAACATACATCCATTTATGAAATAGGATAGGAACATTACAAACTTTACACAGTTATGGATAGATTAGTAGGAAAATATCAGTGGCTGCTGTAGTACATGGTGGTATCTTCAAAGTGGTTTCTCAGGAAGACAGAGATATGCAAGAAGGATCTAATAAGTAGTTACAGCCTAATGGTTGTCAAAAATAGCATATTACCTCCTCACCAGTGACTCCTGTCACTGAGGTATGACGGCTGGAAGGAAGGCCATGATTGAAAAGAAGGACCGAGAGACTTGCACCTGTGTCTAGTAACAGGCTGTTTTCTTGTTCCTCCATAGTCATGATTACCCAGGACTCCTTGATGGAGGTGACGGTCTGGCCAGAGGGAGAAGGCAGACCATGCCCCAAGCCCTCTCATTCCTGTTGGACTAACTGGTAGCATGGGTCTGAGCTCTGGGGCCTCCACCTCAGAGGGCAGACCAATCTCCAGTGGTCTCCTTTGCATCCAGGGCATGGCCCATGGGGCCTCTTAGGGCAGTTCCTCTTGAGGTTGTGTGTTGGTTTCAATTCACTGGAAAACTAATGACCTGATCTCAACGTTTAGGTATAACTACAAGGTAAAATACATATTGCATAGCAGAAAGATATCCTACTGATGAACAGAAAAAAATTTTGACCAAAACTTCTAACCCCAGCCCTGAGTACTTTCTAATGAGTGTCTTCCATAGCCATTCTGAGATTGTAAAACTCAGTATATAACACAGTAGATAACATGTGGAGGAGAAAGTCAAGGGGACCTCTACAGATTTAGCAGAAAACTTTGACCAAATTGACACAGTATTAGCTTGCAACAAATATTTATGAAGTTTCTGAATGTTTAAGATATTCAGAAGGGATTTTGTAATAAGAGAAAAGAAAATGAAAACTCAAAATAACATGAAATAATTTTTTTCTATAAACAATAACAACAAAAATTGACCAAAACTAATAAAACTAATAACAGCACAAAGTATTGGTGAAAATACTGGAACATAATATAACAGAGCTTCAGTGTTCTTAATACATGGTACCAAGACAGTGTGAATGAGGAAATCAAAGATTATTCATAGAGGCATGAAAATTGTAAATTACCAAAACATGAATAGTTATATTTTAATACAAATAAAGGTTGAGGTAATAAAAATAACAATGATGTATGCTTCTCTGCTCATTAAAGTTAAAAAATTTAGAAAAAAATAATAAAAATTGTTATAGTTGAATGATGATTTTCATACTGCCCTACATAATCCTCAATATCAAAGAATTATCAGATGAAGCATTTTTTTCTTTTGCTTTGCAAGAAACTTGTGCAAGAAAAAAATAAAATGGTAAAAAATACAGTTATGTACAACTATACATGTCATAATCTATCATTATAAAAATCATATTATAATTTAAAGGTAGAGTGGTTAACATACCTGTAAGTGCAATGAAATGCATAATGTTTTTTAGAGATCATTTTACTTAAGTGCCTAAATGTAATGTTAAAGGGGCTTGTTTTAGAAACAAATTAGACAGGACCTGGAGTAGTGGAGACTAGCAGGAGGAGGGTCTGAGACCCACTCCCACTGCCACCACTGACCTGGAACTACAGTGACTGCAGGAACAGGGTCTGGAATGAGCTCTTTCTCTTACCATTGACCTGGAACTCTGGCAGCTGGCAGGAAGAGGGTCCAAAACAGGTTCCCACTCCCACCATTGGTGGGCTCAGGAGCTGGAGACTGAGGGAAACACCAGTGAGACAGTAGGACTCCAGGTAGAGAACACAAGATGGACAGGTGGGATTAGTGGCAAGGAATAATCTGAAGCAACAGTAACAATATAAGCCAGGAGGTGGTAAATTAGGTGAACCAGCTGTGTGCTTAGGGACCAAGACATGCAAAATAGAAGTGGGGAGGTAGGGCCACCTCTTTTTCTTTGCTTTTTAAAAATGTTTCCTCTTCTTTTTCTTTTTTTTTAAGTGGTTGAGGAGAACTCAGGCACAAAAAACTAATACCATAACCCAAATCCAGAGACAAAGGTCAGACCCAAACCCAGCACAAAACCACCTGCAATCTTGGCTATAGTACACATTCAAGATCAGATTTTAACTCACCACAGAACTGTACAGACCATAAGAATCTCATTCTTTATATTTTTCTCGGTCTGATGGGTTTCCCTTCTTGTAGTCAGTTGGTTTAGTATGTTCTGTTTTTATGTTTTTGTTTGTTTTTATTTTTTCTCTTTATTTTTCTTTTCTGTTTTGAGCTTTTTTATTTTTCTTTCTATATGCTTATTTTTTTACCACTGTGCAGTAATTTTTGACTGATTTTTTTCTTTTTCTTCTCTTTATTTTTTTTACCTTCTTTTCTCTCTTGTTATTGATTTAGACCTCTGAATTTTCTTTTTGCATTGTTCTACTCATTCTCTCTATCTCTTTGCTAATTATTGCATTCACATGAGACTTTCAGGTGAGTAAGCATTGTCTCTTCTCTTTCTGGTTCACTTGAATACTCCTAGGCTTTCTATTCCAATCCTTCCCACTTGTATCTTACAATTACCTGAATCTTGGATGGTCATCTTATGCATAACTTGCTTCTATTATATTTAACCTCTTCCACCTCTCCATCCTATTCCCTAACCCTCTCAGAACCCCCACAACAGGGTAAAATCACTATATTAAGTGGAAAATGTTTCATTCAAATTCCTTGTGTAAGTTGGAATATATTGTATAACTGTAGAACTTCCTCTTATGGTTAAAGAAATCAGGCTGTCAGTGGCCAGGCTGTGCTTGAGGCTATTGTTATTGCTAACTGTATTACTTTAACCAGATTACCTACCTGTTCTAATCAGTTATTCTCCCATGTATGACAACAATGCAATTACAAGCATCATAATCATCACCATAGTCTAGAATCAAATGAACAGGACTTGAATCAAATTGATAAAAACTCCACACTCTCAATATATTAGGAAGGTATATTCTTGGGATAGATGTAAAGACCAAGAACTACTTATATCTAGAAGACAACTTAAGAAACAGATATCTCCTAGGAAAACCTAGACGCCAGGGATAAAACTAACATAAGAAATATAAAAGCATCAATACAAAAAACAGAATAAAATTTAAAAAGAGAAAATGACAAGAGGAAGAAGCAAAATACAATGTCAAACACCAAGTCCACACAAGACAAGTCCACAACAAAGAAATTAGAAGCCAATCACTGGAACTCACTGAAATGGTAACAGCAAAAGTGAAAAAAAAAATAGTAGAGACTATAGAAAAAATAATATCTCAGGTGCAAAAAAAAAGACAATCAAAATGAAAGACATTAAAGCAGACACAGATTTGAAAAATAGAGGAGCTTAGGAGAATGCTGGAAACCATAAATATCCAAAGTAGACAGGAAATGCAGTCAATCAAACAGATCCATCCAAGCAGACACCCAGGAGATTAAATACTACACTGAGCTTTTGCACAACATATTGAATGAAGGTGAGGATAGAATATCAGACCTAGAAGACAAAAATATGATTAGTGACCAAAAAAGAAAGATATCTTAAAAATAGCAATAGACCTTGAAAAATCATTACAACATCTACAAGATGAAGCAAAGAAGAACGACATAAGATCAACTGGAGAAAGTAAGAAAGCTGCAAACATGAAAAAACCACTGAAAACTTGTTCATAGAAATAATGGCAGAAAACTTTCCAAACATGGATAAAGAATTTGCATACAAATAAGTGAAGTATGTAAAACTCCAAATATCCAAGATCAAAATAAATCTACCTCCAGACATATAATAATGAAGATTCTAGAAATTCAACACAAAGACAGAATTCTAAACTCAGCTAGAGAGAGAAAACAAATCATCTGTAAAAGAAAATCTATCAGAATCACAGCAGGCTTCTGAAAACAAACCCTCAAATAAAGAGATCCTGGAGTGAGATACATTTTTTTTCCAGTAGTGGGAATTGAACTCAAGACCTTGCTCTTGCCAGGCAGGCACTGTGCTGCTGAGCTAAATCCCCAGCCACAGGAGTGAGATATCTTAAGCCCTAAAAGCAAACAATCTTCAACTCATATTGTTTTTTATTTATTTATTTATTTATTTATTTTTACTTTTCTTGTCTCTTTGAGACAGGGTTTTGCTATGAACTTGAAGACAGCCTTAAACTCACTTTGTAGCCAAGTGATTCTCCTGCCTCATCCTCATTAGTGTTGGGATTACAGGTGTGAGTCACCATGCCCTGATAATATTGAAATGCTCCACAAAAATATCTTTCAGATCAATGGAGAAATAAGACACTTCCAATACAAAGAACAACTGAAGAAATTCATGACCACATAATCAGGTCTACAAAATGTCTGAAGGATATATTAGAAGGAGAAAATGAAGACCACAAACACATGAACACCAATAGAAAGAAGACACTAAACCGGCAAGCAATTAACCCTAGGAGAAAGGTGGGGAACAAATAACAGGAAATAACATGAAAAATATAAACCAATGCATTTCAAGTACAATCATCAATGTAAATGGTCTCAACTCACCAATCAGAAGAAACACACTGGCAGGATGGATGAAGACACAATATCCAACAATATGTTGCATTCAAGAAACACTATATTTGTATTTTTGTCTTTTTAAGGCAGCATCTTCCTATGCAGATCAGGCTGACCTTGAGCTCATTTTGTAGCCCAGGTTGGCCTTAAACTCACAGCAATCCTCCTACCTCACCCTCCCAAGCACTGATATTACAGACATGTGCCACCATGCCTGGCTAAAAAACGTGTTGAACCTAAAGAGAAATTCATGTATTAAATTCAAAAGATGGAAAACAATTCTCCATGCCATAGAAACTCAGAAAAAGCAGGTATTGCTATTCTATTTGCAAAAATTTATTTATATTGGTACTGGGAATCAAACTCAGGAGCTTGAGTTTGCCACCCAGGCACTTGTGCCGCTGAGCTACAGCCCCATTCCTTGTAGACAATTTAAACTTTCAGTCCAGACTGATAAAAAGATACAAGGAAAGTCACTACACACTTGTTAGGGGAAAAATCCAAGAAGAAGAAATAACAATCATAAATATATATGCACCAAACATCAGTATGCCCAACTGCATAAAATAAATATCAAGAGACATGAAAAACCAAATAAGAACTAACATAATTGTAGTGGGGAACCTTAATATCCCACTTTCACAAATATATCAACTACACAAAGAATCAGCAAAGATGCAGCAGAATTAAACAAGCCTCTCAACAAATGGGCTTAGTAGATGTCTACAAAGTGTCGCACCCCAAAACATCAGAATACACATTCTTCTCAGCTGCACATGGGATGTTGTCTATAATAGATCACAAATTCACTCACAAAACATTTTTCAGTAAATGTAGAGTAGCTGAAATCTTTCCATGAATGCTACCTGACTATAGCACAATGAAACTGGAAATCAATCACAAAAGAAATCACAAAAATACATAAACACATGGAAATTAAACAACACCCTTCTGAACAAACAATGGGTCACAGAGGAAATTCAAGATGAAATTAAACTGTACAAACAAATAAATGATAATTCTGATATAAAATAATGGTGTAATATATGGTGTAATAAAAGCAACGCTAAGAGAAAAATTTATAGCAATAAACTCTCACATCAGGAAAACAGAATGAGCTCAAATAAGCAACCTAATGTTGAACTTTAAACTTATAGAAAAGAATAAATAGAGAAATAAAGAACTTATAGAAAAGAATAAATAAGATCCATGATCCATTTGAGATAAATGCACACTTCTCAGATGAAGAAATACAAATGGTGAATAAATATATGAAAAAATGTTCAACATCATTTGTCATTCAAGAGATATAAATTTAAACAACACTGAGATCCACTGAGATTCTATCTCACTCCAGAAAGAATGGAGGATCTTGGTTGTTATTATTTTGTTTTCTTTTCTCTTTAAAATAAAAAATGGAAAGATATCCCCTGCTTATGGATAGGAAGAATCAACATAGTAAAAATGGCCATACTCCCAAAACTGTTATACAGATTTAAAGCAATCTCAAAGTAACATTAGAATATCTCACAGAACTGAAGAAAATAGTCCTAAAATTCATTTGGAACCAGAAGAGATCTACAGTAGCAAAAGCAATTCTAGGTAACAAAGGTCACTCAGGGAGCATCACAATCTCAGCGTTGAAATTGTACTACAAACCTACTGTAATAAAATCAACATGGTATTGGAAAATGAACAGATCAGTGGAAAAGAATACAAGGTGCAGGCATAATTCCAAATATACTAAATCAATATATCTTTGGCAAAGGAGCCAAACATGCTCAGTAGAAGAAATATAGTCCTTTAAGTAAATGGTGCTGGAAAAAATTGCTTTCCACATGCCAAAAACTAAAACTAGAACTATGTCTATCACAATGAACTAAAATCAAAATGGATCAAAGATCTAAATATTAAAACAGAAACACCAAACATGCAGAGGAACTAAAAGAGAAAATAGCTAGAAATCTTGAGAGATGTAGGCAAAGACTTCATGTACAAAACCGTCTGCATGCAAAATACTACAAAAATCAACAAATGAGATCTTACCTTATTAATACCTTCTGCACAACAAAAGAAATCAACAACAAAGTGAACAGTCAACCCTCAGAGTTTGAAAAAAATCATAAGCAGTTCTCCCTCAGACAAAGGATTTATATCTACAACATATAAAGTATTGAAAAAAGCAAGACTCCAAAATTTATTGACCCAATACAAAAATAGGCATTTGAGATAAATACACACTTCTCAGATGAAGAAATACAAATGGTGAATAAATATATGAAAAAATGTTCAACATCACTGGTCATTCAAGAGATACAAATTAAAACAACACTGAGATTCTATCTCACTCTGGAAAGAATGGGTATCATCAATAAATCAACCAATAAGAAATAGTGGAGCTGTGGTTAAAAGGGAATGCTTTTCCACTGTTTTTCAGAGTGTAGACTGGTGCATGCACTGTGGAAGTCAGTGTGGAGATTACTTAAAAATTAGAATTAGAGGTCCCATTAAACCCAGCTAGTCCTCTTCTGGATATCTTCCCAGAATAATTAAAACATCATACCACAGTGATATATATGCAGCCATGTTTATAGTAGCACAATTTGTAGTAGCTAAATCTTGTAAACAATGCAAATGTCCATCAACTGAGGAATGGATAAAAAAAAGTTGCGTTCTTTTTACTATAATGGAATATTACTTAGCCAAAAAAGAAAGATAAATTTCACACTTTTATAGGTAAATAGATGCAACTCAAGAACATACTCATAAGTGAAACAAGTCAGATCCATATGTATAAATATTGTCATGTATCATTAGTGTGAGAAACTGAAAGAGTAAATAAGATCCCAAATTTACAATAGATATTGTGAATGGGGAAGAAACTGTTCAAAAGAAAAGAAAAATGTGATGGGAGAAAGGGGAAAGGAAAGAAGGGAAAAGAAAAAAATATATGTAGATACAAGATGGTAAGATAGTTATATAACCAATTGCTTTTAGTTCATAGAAAAGAAAGTTTTATGCTAATACTTTTTGGTAAATATTTCATGCTTATATCTTGTACTCTGAACTACTGCTATGAATATAACAATATGCAATATATTAATTATTGTTGCTCTCCTACCAGCCTGTTTGGAAACTGTTTTATTGTTATTTTTACTTTTTCTCCTTAAAGTAAAAAATAGAAACAAATAAGACAAATGGAGAACACAAAAGTTATTTTAGATATATTAGTAGTATTTTTAGTAGTGTTTAGATTGTGGTTAATTTTTTCTCTTCTTAATTCCATTTTTACCTTCCAAATTTACTATACTATTGAATATTTTGAATGTAATTAAGCAAGCATACAAGCCAAAATTCGAATATGCATAAAGTACTCAGTGGTCTAAGTAAAGTCTCAGACAAGTATTTTATTTTATATATTGTCTCATGAGTTGCGGTTTGCCAGGTACACAAAAATATTTCACCTAATATTTAGTCTCCATAATGTATGAGAAAAAAACTATTTCCCCATCTTTCAGGATGAAAAACTGAAATCTTATTATTTGATTTGAGGAGAGTAAAGAATTGAGTTTATAACATGCTTAGAATTCTATAAAGTGCAAAAAAGTATAATTCTCAGTTACAGTATGAACTGAGAAGGTAAGACAGGTGTAGAAGAAGACAGAGATACAGAAAGGATTTTTCTAGAAATTAAGTATTATAGTCGAATTTTTGTTGCTAGTTGATACTGGGCAAAATTTGAATCAGTCTGAAATTTCATCTTAGTGTCTTCAGATGTTCATAAAGCACTCAGTTTCTTTAGCTTTTTCTAGTCCACGCATGGATGTGTTCCTTTCCTGCAGTCTCCTATCAACCCTATCAGACTTTACTGTAATTAGTGGTTTGTACTTCTTTCTTCTCCACTGAACTGTGCACTTCTCTGAAATAGACTGTATATCTTACTTCTCATTCTATCATTTAGATCAGTGACTAGGACAAAATAAATTTTCAGTCAATTTGTGTTTTTTAAATCCTTTTTCTTCCCCTACCCTCCTAATACTACTATGATAAGCCTCTTAAAATATGAATTTCATATAAAATATCTCATTTAATTCTTTGTCAAAGTTAAGAAATTGTTACCACCATTCCTCTAACATTTACTAAATTTATAGAGAAGAAAAGTGCATAGGCAAATGAAAATCTGAACAAAGGATGGTTGCTATTATCTGAATTTACTTAAAAGGTATTTTGACATTGTATATAAGTTTGGAGTCATTAAAAATTTGGTCAAGTTTATGATAAATGTAGGTTAAAATGACTGTATCCTGTCAGTGGAGTTTTTGGAAAAAGATTATACTGAATGCATGTTTTCATAATACCTTATATTACCTTATAATTTGTCCCAAATGATTTAAATGAAAATAACATGCGAATAATATTACTGCACTTTATTTTCAGTCGTTTAGACAAAATGGATACTCTTTCAGTTTTACTAAAAATTAAAACATGTTTGTACTTATGACATTAAATAAATAAAGCAATGTGAAATATTCCCCCAATAATATGATTGGCTTCATTGTTCTTAAAATTAAGAAATCCAAATGATCAGGGCATTGTTAAAATGCCATATCTTACAACTTGATTGTATCAAAAATGCTTTTAGCGCATTTTTTTCATGAATCTAAAACTGTGCTCTAAGGCATTTTTGTAACTTTAGATCAGATTGCACAGCTGAGCAAACATTTTATCTAATGAATTTCAGTGAGCTTAAATCTGAATTAGAGATGAACTGAATGGTAAATGCAGCCCTTGAGGAAAGATGTCTCCAGATCTTCTTAAGTCTCCCTATCTTCTGCACAGAGCTTCCTCCTCAGAGACTCTCCCAGGCTAAATGTCTCTCTGCTTACAGATCAGTCCAACTGTGCCCTGCATTTATCTCATGGCTCAAACTCTTATTATGACGAGAGGGTCTTAAAAGGGAATGCGAATTCAGAATGCAGGAAGCTACACAGCATTCTTACTTATGGGACAAAAGAGGGGTAGAAGGTCTAAAATTAAACCTGCTTTTACTACAATTATATCACCCTGTGTTAGATTTGAGTACAGCCTTGTAATCACACTAATTCTGTTAATCTAATCACTAAAGCCATACTCAGAATGTTTTCCTTTGGCATTTGTGTCTATGATTATTTGTAATTTTTAAATAAATGTGTTATATTAGAAAAATTTTATTATCACAAATACAGTAGAGAATTATTTCATATTACAGAATTTCCATCTTCTTCACACTTGATGTCTCCTATCAACAGGATATATAAGGACTTATTAACAATTAATGAACCCACATTGGTACATTAATTATGTGATTACTAAAACCCACACTTTTTTTTTTGATAATTTCTGAAGTTTTCTTTAATGTCTTTGTTTACTCCCCAAATTCCTGTTAAATTTCCCAAATTACTCCCTCTCATCACAGTTAGTTTGGGGCATCAGTTTTTGGAAGGACTGATATTCTCATGGCCTCATATAAGGGGTGATTCCTGCAATACGATGTATCATTTTTATAGGATTATCTAACCCAGTCAATATTTTCAAGTCTCTTCATTTTAAAATTATTAATACTCTTATTTCTCCTTTTCTATATTGTGCCCTTTGAGGAAAGTCACTGTTCATAGCTTTTACCTAAAGAGGAAGACTTATGCTCCCTCTTTAGGGACAAATATCTGTATACTTTTCATGGAATTCTTCTGTAAAATGTTTGTCTCTCCCATTTCTTCACTTAGTCATTTATACCAGAATGACCTTGTGTGTACTTCTTTATATGCTGAGTAATTATCCAATACTATTTTATGTATCATGCACTGTGTTTCTTAAATTGTTCCAGCTTTGTCTGTTGGTCACTCTGCTGTTGGATCTTGCATTCTTTGACACACTTTTTTTTTTTTTTTTTTTGGTTTTTCTCCGGTACCGGGAACCGAACTCACGACCTTGTGCTTGCCAGGCAGGCGCTTTGCTGCTGAGCTAAATCCCCAGCCCCTCTTTGACACACTTGATTGGCTTGGCTTTGCTTTGTTTTGCTTCTGAGCACATTCTCATTTTCCAACAGAGTAATTTGTTTCACATAAATTGATTTTAAATATTTCCTGCTCTAGTTTTAAAATTCACCATTTCTTCAAAGAAATCTGTTTCCTTTTATTGGAGAAAGGATTAGAAACAAATCTGGATGGTACCAGTGCTCATCGCTCCTGCAACACTGGGCAAGAGAATATGTGTGTATATACTCAGCTACATACACACTTACAGGCATCTCTATATGCACTTACCTTACATAATATGTTAAAGTAAGGATGAATTTATAGTGGTGTTTCCAAATATACTCTACTAACATAAGTCACATCCTTGCTCCCTGACCCTGTTTATCTGTAATCTCTCATCTAAACAGCAAGATGTTCGGCCATTTACTTAACTGTTCAGGTATATTAGTACATACGTAGTGGTGTTAGAATTTTTAACACATACTTATATAAAAAACAACTTCACAACAATATTTATGTGATGTTCATTTGCTTTTTTGTCTTACATTAAATACTCATTTTCAAAATTTGTTAGATTAGCACCTTAGTCTACTTCCTTCGGAAAGGTTCATTTCATTACATGTAATAAACTAAGAATATTTGTCACATTCTGTAATTTAGTTCTCTAATTCCAAATGGCTTAAATACCTTCAAATTCACCTTATATTAAATTTTTCTAATTTGCTGCAAGTTTTATGAATTTTACAAATCTTTCCTATTTGCTATTCACCATTATAATGTACTATAAAATAGTTTTTCATGTGCCGGAAGTGTCTTCTGTGCCTGATACTTGCCTGAACATCTGGCCTTCTGCAACCAGGGATCTTTTCATTGTCTTCATAATTTTGTCTTCTTCAGGATGTTACATAATTAGCATCATACAGATGCAGTTTTTCAAAGTAGCTTATTTTACTTAGAAGTATGTTTAAAATCTGTTCATATCTTTACGCCTTGGTAGCTCATTTATATTTTATATCTGAAGAACAGTCTGTAGATATCTCATAATTTATAAATAAACTCAGCAATTAAAAGACGTGCTTTGTCCAGTTAGTATAAATATTTGTATGCAGATACTGTTCTGTTTTGTAATAAAAGAGTGTCAAACTCTCTTCCATTGTGTCTGTAACTTTTTGTATTCTCATCATCGGCAAATGAAAGTTCTGCTGCTCAGTATTATTTGCAGTAACTGATATTGTATCTTTTAAAAATTACACACTTCTAATATAATGTATTGGTATGCAGATGTTGTTTTAATTTTAAATTCTGTGATGGTACAGGCATTTTGCTTTTTTTTTCTTGCTAACTATATAACTTCCATTTTGGAGATGCCTATTTATTTTTTTATCTTATGAGTTCTTTGAATATTTTGTGTATAACCCTATTAGTACATGAACAATTTAAAAATGTATTCTACCACTCATGGTCTGTATTTTTACCACACTGTATTTTTGACAGAGCAAATCATTTTAGTTTTAATTTTAATGAAATTCAAATTATTTTTTTCTCTCAAGGATGATGGAACATATTGCTAATTGTAGTTGGATAGAAAGGTAGGGCTGGGGATTTAGCTCAGCGGCAAAGCGCCTGCCTGGCAAGCGCAAGGTCGTGAGTTCGGTTCCTGGTACCGGAGAAAAACCAAAAAAAAAAAAAGAAAGGTAGCATGAATTCTCCAATTCTTTCCCTATACAATCTTACTAGATACTCTGGGTCTTTCTGTATACATTTATAGTCAGCTTGTTGATTTAAAAAACAATGCTTCTAAGTTAGACTAAAATTATTCTAAATCTACATTGAGATTTATTACTAAAAATATTAAATTTGACCTATAAACATGGATTACCCATCTTAGGTTTATTATTATTATTATTATTAATAAGTTTTGGCTTTATTTTCTGATTCCCACACAGGAATCCTGTGTCTAATTATTTCTGTGTCTTTAACAAGTTATGGTATTTGAGGGACTTTCCATTTTCTTTTGTTCATCCTACTTCTTGCTAGTGCTCTAGAATTTCTTTACAAAAATAAATGTTGGGCTTTGTCACTTTTTCTGTATTAATTGATGTATTTATAATTTGTGATGAATTACATTCATTGATTGTTAAATGTTTAGCCTTGCAAACCTTGAATATATTCCACCTGGTTCTGTCATATAACTTTTTGTAAACATTTTTAGATTGCATTTGTTAGTGTTTGGGAGGAATTTTACTGAAAGTTTGTCTTCCTTGTAACGTCTTTGGCCGGATTTGGTTTTAGAGTACTTCATCCTGATAGAACGAGTTAGGAAGTTTTCAATTTACTTGTTATTTCTTGTATAGAATCCTTAAATATTTGGCAGAATTCCAGTGGAACTGCTTTGACCTGTTGATAACATTTTCATAGCTATTAACAACTAGTTTAATTTCTGCTTAGATACAGGGCTCTCCATGTTATCTGTTAATTATGTGAAAATCTTTGTATGTGTGTAATGAACAGTTTCTCCTTTATTTTTAGATTATGTACCTTTAAATTATAAGTCTGTTCCTTATAGGCAATATATACTTGAATGGTTTCAGCCACTTTGAAAATCTGTTGGATTATTGTTCATTTGTTTGTGTTGTTTTCTGAGACAGGCTCCCACTATGTAATACAGACTGACTTCCAAATCATGCTTATCCTCCTGCCTCAGCCTCTTACGTGCTAGAATTACAGGCATGTGCCACCTCACCTAGCAATCTCCTGGTTTTAATCAGAAATTTCAGACAATTTAGAGTAAAAGTGATTATCCATTGTTTGGACTGATAACGGTTCATGGCATGATGATATTAATTTTCAGAAGCTTGCCTTCTCTCAAGTTTTATTTGAATGTTGTACATGATTCCACTTCATCTGTTCCATTAACATATTATGTCTCCTTGCGAGAAATTAGTTGTCCTAGTATGTATGAATACATTGGAACTATTTAAATTATATTTTCACATATTTCTATAGTGCTTAATGTGTTTGGAAGCATTTTGTAACAATATTGCCAGTCTCTGCACACCACCTCTCATGGCACTGCTGTCATTAATATCATTTTCATACATTTATATTGTTACTATTATTTAAAATAACATTTCTTTTTTTTTTGGTTTTTCTCCGGTACTGGGAACCGAACTCACGACCTTGCGCTTGCCAGGCAGGTGCTTTGCCGCTGAGCTAAATCCCCAGCCCCTAAAATAACATTTCTATCTGATATTAGGTGAAATTAATATTTTATTTACCTGTTCCTATCCAATATGCTTCTTTTATTCATGAAGATCCAACTTTCTGACACATATCATTTCTCTTGAATGAAACTGTGAACTTATCAATAAGTCAAGTGTGATATCAATGAATTATGTTACTTTTAGCTTGCTGGAGGATAATGTCACTGGATGTAGAATTCTGGATTGCTTACATTTTTCTTAAAACAATTACTCACTGTCTTCCTACTTGTTTTGATTCTCATGAGAAGTCCACCACTATTGTTCATTTTTGTAGAAGTAGAGCACCCCTCACATCCTGGCTTTGACAAGATTTTCTCTTTGTTTTCAATTTTGTGCATATTATGATGACACAGCCTGTGGTGCTTCTTGTTTTGTTGTTCATGAGTAATAGATGTACTCTGATTTTTTAGATACCTAGTTTTGTCTTCTGTTTCATTTGTGAAAGTCCTCAGCCATCTTTATTTTAAAAGACCTCAAATATTCTTCTCTATATTTTTTTCTTATTTGTGTCATTCCTACTTTTGATTCCTACACATTGCACTTTTTTTGTAATTGTCTTAAGGTTCATGTTTTTCATTCATTTTTCTCTTTGAATTTGTACTTTGAAAGCTTTCCTAGTTTAATTTAAAGGTAAATGATTCCTTTGATATATCTATTGTCTATCACATCAAAACCATCCATTAATTTTTCCCATTTTTAAAATTTCTAGATTTTCCTTTTCATTCTTCAAAGTTCTATCTGTTGTATGTTCTTGTATCTTATTGGTATTCCTCTTAGCATTATTCACACATTCATTTAAATTATTTTAAATTCTTTGTGTGATGATTTTAACATCTGTACCATATCTGTGTCTGAGGATGATCTTTGATTTGTTTGCTTACACTGGATTTCTTTCTTGTTGTTTAGAATAGCTTGTAATTTTTCTCTAAATTCTGGGCATGTTGTACAAAGTAAAAGTGACTGAGACAAATAGGTCTTCAGTAGGAGAACATATGTTGATGTAGATAAGAGTTTGGCTTTATTGTTTGTCGTAGCAGTGTTATCAGCGGTCCTGTATTCCTCCAGTGTTGCAGTGCTGGGTTTCAACCTGACTTAGCTTCCCTATTTCTCATTTAGTGAGAATATGTGCCTTTTTTTCTCTTTACCTATAATATCCTTTTATTTTACTGGTGCTTTTGATAAGGATGTATGTTATAGGTATGATGGAGGGTTTATATTCCCCAATTAAATACTAGTCTTCTCCTTCTCCCCATCTTTCTCTTTGTTCTCCTCCCACTCTCCTTCTTCTTCTGCGTTTTATGGTTCCAACGACTGAACCCAGAGTGTACTGAGCTACAACCCAGATACTTCCTTATTTGATAGTGTTTTCTTCTTTTGATACAAGATTTCAGTAGATTGTTGAGGCCAGCCTCAAATTTGTGACCCTTCTTCTTTAGCCACTGAAGTAGGCTTTTTGCAAGTGAGAGCCCCGACCAACTGAACAGCATTCCTTGAATGCTCTTGCCTTTGTGCCTTGTAAACTTTATAAGTGTAATTTCTTCTACAGCACCCTTCCTTCAGCTGAGTCAGGAAAGCTAGGGGACATTGCCATGAGGGGCGTCCTCTTTCCCTACAACTTCAATTCATAAGGCTGGGAAAATGTTTACCTTATAGGCTTATGTTTGGTTTGGAGAAGAGTGGCATATTTCAAGATTATTTTTCCACTTGATTGGAACACTGAAAAGATCTTTCTCAGCACTGTTCAATGCAAAAATTAGATGAAGTTTTGGGGCTAAATCCCAGGATATTGTGGAGTCTAGTATAAGACTACATTATCTAGAAAAATTACAAGAATTTCTCACTCTCATGTTGACTAGTTCTCAGAAATTTGTCCAATGACTTTTAAGACAAAATCAAAACACAAAACAACAAAAATGATACATGACCTCAAGAAAAAATGATGGAAATTTACAATGGTTGATATATTACATACTGTTACCTTCAACAAAGTTGCTCTGTCCATTTGACATAAGAATATAAGACTGATCAAACAAGCAAAGACAAGTAAAAAAATAAAAATAATTTTTTAAAAAATTGGAAATGATGCAGAGCTTCACCATACATTTTATAGTTTTTGATTCATTTGCTCCAAGGAAGCAAATCTCATCTGTGAATCTATATTCATCTTTCTCTTCTGATTCTGGGCAGGTAATTCATGCTCAAAATGAATTCTCTACTCAACATAGGAAAAGTATTTGATTTTCTAGTTTTTTTGGCATTTTCTTCTTCTAAAGGATGGTTTTAAGTTCCAAGCTTTTAATTGCACTTTTGTTGCTCTTTTCTGTTAAACTTCTATCTAGTTTGTTTGTATTTGCATCAAACCTAGCTATTCTCCATTAATTGCTAATTGATTATTTTATTGTTAGTGAAAATGCTGTGGAATACAAACTACTGCATTGTTTGTGAAGGTATATTATTTAGCAGGGGCTAACTTTTGAAATGTATTCCAATCCTCCCTGGGAAGGCATCATGAACTATAGTGATATGTAATGTAACAACCACTGCTGATTTGTATTATTTTGTCTTGAAACTCTGTATCACTTTGAATGTTCTTGCTTTGGTTTGTTTATGTTTTTGATACCGGTATGCTGCTACTGTTCTATTTCTTTGTTTGTTTATTTCTCATTTACTACTCTCTTTAAAATTAAAAAAAAAAAAACAAGAAAGTGTGATTCACAGCATGAGAGGGAACCTTGATCTACCCTTTGTATTTCAACTGTATCTCCTTATGCTGAGGAACTCTGTAGGGGAGTGTGGTGATTAATTGATTGTCATTTGGGGTGGGAACGGCCAGCTGAGTTGAGTCAGCTTGGTTCTGGGCATGGAAGATCCACAGAAGGAGGCTTGTCAGAACAGTATAAAAGGAGAACATGAGGGAGGGAAGGATTTTGTGTTGATCTTCCTTGGAGGAGCTTCTTGGGAGTGATTTTCTTTGGAAAAGTTTCGGTATTTTTTCTTCTAAACAGCTTTGGTTGTTTTCTTTTCTATGGAGAGCTTCCGTCCTCATCTTCATCTTGGACATGGTTTCCTGGCTTCCACTGAATATCCCTCACACTTCTGGCATAGATCCTTCACCCTGTTGGTGCTGACACTTTAGCTTCCAGCACTGGCCCTTGGAATTTTTCACACAGATCTTCTGGTCCCCCACTGCAGATCCTTTGGCCTCCTATATGGATTTACAAGGGACACTGTGTGGGCTGCAGCCCCTCAACTAGCTCCTTCATCATCAGCAGGCAGACAGATGTTTTGCATTTGCCACATCTGATCTAGTAAGCACTGACTAATACACAGAGGGTTTGAGAACTGTCCACTCTAACCAGTCCAGACCACAGTTAGGACAAAGGATCTGTTTATTGGCTACTCAGTGTATAAGGGATAATTTTCTCTTCCATAGAAAGTTGAGTTCATTAGCATTGACATTGAATGCATAGTCTACCTAGTAGCTTTCCTGCTATAACTGCTGACTGGAAGGGAGATTTCACCTTCAACAGCTGCCCTACCTCTTGCTCATGAGTTATTAGAAGTCAGTATGAAAATGGCACCATCGCTTTCCTAGCACTCTTCACTTCCTAAGGCCCTTCTGAAGTAAGAGAATATGACTAACAGGATTGCCTCACTTCTGCTTACACACTCCTCTTCTGTAAGTATCATGTCTCCATACAAGTTTTGTCATTTAGTTTGAAAAATGCTGTGTAATAGACAAGCACACATAACATAATAGTTGAAATTACTATCGTTGTGAGAAATTTTTGTGAATTGTAAGAGCCACATTTTGTCCCAATGTTAGTATACACTGTCAAAAAGAGTGGCAAATGTCTCATTTATTTGTTTGTTTTTTGCCTTTTTGAGGCAGGGTCTCACTGTGCAGTGCAGGCTGGCCTTGAGCTCACTTTGTAGCCCAGGCTTGTGTCAAATTTCAACGATCCTCCTGCCTCACCCTCCGTAGTGCTGGGACTATAGGAGTGCACCACCATGCCCAGCTCAAGAGTGGCAAATTTCTAAAACTTTAGTGCAGAATATAGCATGTATTTTGAGCAAATTATAGCAAAAAAACAGATTGTACCTTGTGAAATGCAAGATTGCTAGCACATCAACTTTTCCTATAGTGGTGGATGCATTTAATTCCCATGGATCTGGAGTTACAAGCAGTATCTAGTCCCTGAGGTTTTAGTACTATGCCATTTCTAACATGCCTAATAAAGCCTATCAGAATTGTGAGTAGACAAATTAAACAGATTTTACATGAAAACTCATTTAAGCAGAAGACAATCAAAATTTGCCTCTAAAAATTTAAAGGTGAAGGGACAATGATAAAAATAATGAAAAATAGCATGATGTTTATTGTTACCCTCAGGCAAAACAGTTAATACAGGTAATTATGAGATGATCTTATTAAATATAGCAGGCAAACAGTTTCAATTTTGGCAAAAAATCATTTTATTTATAACAGTCAGAGCCCAGCTATTAATATTGGTTTTTGTTATTATAGAAATTAGAATAACCACCAGGAAATGCCCACAATAAAAGCTTACTATAAGACTGTGTGAGAAACTGTACAGGAGTGAGTTAGTTTGTACTTATGCATGTGTATAAAATAACTACAAAAATGTTTGTGAAGACTAGAGCAATTGGACATATAGTAAGAATGATGTCAAATGTGAACATAGCTCTAATTTAGGTATGTGACTGATGGACTGAAGTGATGGCTTTAGCCCAACAAAACCTGAGTTTTATTTCCCAATAGATAAATTTTGAGATGAATCTAGATATATGTGGAGTTAACCAGAACCTCATTCTTTAATCTTATTTGCTTCTCTGTGGAGTGTTAATTCACTCTGTCAGTCAGGGTCCTCACTTTGTAAATATCCAGAGACTGTGCAAGAGGAGAGCACAGAGATGGTGTGAGTGCTATATCAGCCATAGAGGGGATAGCCTGTGTACAATACAAGGAAAGAAAAGAAGTTTTCTCTTCCCCTCTTTCGCTCTTGTTGCTTTTGCTGTCTTCTGCCGCCTTGAACTTCTTTTCCTCACCATGCCACCTGCCTTGCAACCAGTTGATTGTGGACTGAAAGCCCTGCAATTTGTGAGCTAAATCTTTCCTTGCTTACCTTTGGGTATCATGTGTTTTATCTCAGCAATAAGAGAAAAGTAACCAAGATAGTATCATAAGTTGTTTATGATATCAGATGTTCTTCCCTCAATAAAGTGCTAAGACTCTCATGACTGTAATTTTTTGAGTTTAAATTATATGAAATAAAATTATTATGTTAATGGCTCCATACCATCAAATATTAAAAAACATGCTAAGCCCTGTGTTCCAAAATATTCTTCACAAAAATTTGTGCTGTACAATATGACCTCAGTGTATTGAGGGAACTATCAGAGATCCAGTGGTGTCTGACTGGCAAATTATGAATAGAAAAAATAGACATATTATTTGCCATTATTAAAATGATAGCATATTTTAGAATACATAGCATAGCGTAGCATATTTTAGAATAGTGAACCTTAAGCTGAAACAATGTTGGCTTAATGATCTGATGTTTATTTTGGTACTTTAAATTATCTGGAAGGGGAAAAGCCCAATGTACAATTTGGTTTTTTAATAGTGAAAATGTGTAGGATAATCAATTTTAATTTAAATTTCCCTTTTGAATTCCATGTTTGTATCAAAGAAGATTGGCCCTGAAGTTGTGTTGTATGCTTAATTCTAGATGCACTAATTAAGCACAACACAGCATTTATGTCCTCCTTAAAACAGTTATGTGTGGGAATGCCTATAGGCTCATCTATCTTTTCTGGCCATCAATATCTCATTTTTTGTTTGTTTGTTTGCTTTTTCTTTTAGTACTGGGAATTGAACTCACGACCTTTCGCTTGCCAGGCAGGTGCTGTGCCCCTGAGCTACATCTCTGGCCTCTCATATTTTAATTTGTGTATTTTACCTGCACTCTAATAGCTCTTACTTTCTCTTTAAAAAAATCCCTCTCCATTTTTAGCTTAATTGTCTTTTATTTTGATTCCATCAGTAAGGCAAAATCCACTGTAGTGCTATTTTGATTTTCTTGCAAATCTGATTTCCAGAGGCAATTCTTCCATCTCAGGCTCTTTAAATTGCTTTCTTGTCCTTTGGGTTTGGAATGGCATCATGAGTATTGTCACCAATTTGATTTTTAAAAATTGTCAAATTTTCTTTATAAGTTAGAGCACAATTTATTTTTACTTACATTTTAATAAAATCTACCCTTTTGTATGCAAACTCATGTTTGAATTTCAGCTGTAATTCATACCTGGCATCAATTTGAGACAATATATGACAATGAATTTTATGTCTGGAAAAAGCAGATGTATCTAAAATGGACATTTCCTACTTCCAACTGATGCCTAATCCCAATAGAATTTACAACAACCTATCTAGTTCTATGTACCTAGGGCCATTAACGAGTAAAAGTTGGAAGCTCAGAAACAATTGTTCTGTGGCATCCCTGAAAAACATCTTTGCGGCTAAATGAAATTTTCAACCCACAATGTATCAACTTCTCATTCTGCTTTAGCACCTTCTGCAATTATACTATTTCAATTAAATGTCAGTATCTTGCAAGAGTCCAAGTTACTACTATTGTTTAAAGCTACTACACCAGTTTCCAGGACGTTTGCATGAGATCTAGCCGCTATGCTCTTTAACTAAAGACTTAGTTTTCTCAGGATCCTCTCTAAAAGGAGGCAGAGCCTGCCATCACTGACTTGATAGCTTAGAGGAGGAAGCTCCAGAAAGTATTTTCTCAAACATTTGGAATTTCAAGTAGGAGGGAGAAAAAAAATAATTAACAGCAATTATTAAATGAAAACATGAAGCCAAGTGAAAGTAGTTTATTGTTCATGTAGTTAGAACAAGCCAAAGAAATGACAAAGTGGTGAACTGTATTTTAAGGATGGACCAGGACTAGAGATTAAGAGAATTTAAACAGAAAAATACAGTTGTGACAAGACTGATTTCGCATAAATTGTAACTGTTTTCAGCATAAAACAATGTTAAAATCTACATTTTTATTTTTAGTCAAAGACACACAAATAATTTATTCCTAAGCATTTCCTTGAGTCTCTCCCATCTTGTGTGACCTTGGTGTTACCTGTTGCGTCTAGAAATAGTAACCAACTCATTAGCTTCAAGGTAAATGTGATAAATGTCTGACCAATCCATTTAACAGTGACAACAGCCTTTTGTTACTTCAATTCCTCAATCACTACACCCTGCTCAAATTCAAGAGTGACGCATCATCCAGACATGTTTGCTGTTTCTCCCTTTGATGCTTTTGATGACTGTCTGGTGCCATCTATCAAACACCACCTATCAAAAGGTGTGTGTCTTGGTTACTTTTCTCTCGTTGCTGAGACAAAATACCCAGCGCCCAAAATGAAGGAAGGAAAGGTTTATTTAACTTACAGTTTGTGGAGGTTTCAGTCCATACTTGGCTGGCTCCGAGGCAGAAGATAACAAGCAACAAGAGCAAAGGGGGAAATGGCAGCCGAACAGCAAACAGCCAGAACAAACCGGAGGAATGGCGGCAAGCAGCCTCTTTCCCTGCCTTACATTGTAAACAGACTACCCCCACCTAAGGGGCGTGTAGCTCTCACATAATCTCCATGCCCTCCTCTAGACTCCCCAAATTGACAGCCTTTTGTTACTGCAATTCCTCAGTCACTACACCCTGCTTAAATTCAAGAGTGACGTATCATCCAGACATGTTTGCTGTTTCTGCCTTTGATGCTTTTGATGCCTGCCTGGTGCCATTTATCAAATAAACACCACCTATCAAAAGGTGTGTTATGGAAGTAGCTTGCCAATCCTCAGTAGCAGGATCAATAATGGAATGGTAATTGCAACGGCTAATCTAGATATCTATCCTTTTTTGAAAACATATCATGAAAAATAGTGGGGGATCTAAGCTGCTTTATAAACTAAAACAATTACATAATTGAAAATACAGGGGCTCGGGACTTAGCTCAGCGGCACAGCGTCTGCCTGGCAAGTGCAAGGCTGTGAGTTCAATTCGTGGTACTGGAAAAAAAACCAACAACAACAAAAAAGAAAATATATTGATAAATCTATATAAATAATACCATTGCCTATCATCTCAAAAGAAAAGAAAATCCTCAGACTGAAAGAAAAATAAAATAAATATAGTTTCTGGGACAAGAAAAAGTATTATGTTGTCCCAAGCATTTGAGAGAAGAGGAAAAGAAATATTAAGCACAACTCCTTATATATATTGTTTTTTTTTTTTTTGGTTTTTTTTTTTTGGTTTTTCTCCGGTACCGGGAACCGAACTCACGACCTTGCACTTGCCAGGCAGGCGCTTTGCCACTAAGCTAAATTCCCAGCACTCTTTATATATATTGTGAAAAATTTGTTGCTATGGTTTTATATTTTTGTACGTTTTCCCAATTTTGACAAAGAGTGAAAGTGATCCCAGTTAGTGAAATTTAGATATTATCAACCTAAAATTGAAATTACATTTACTTGTTTTAGGAAAATAAGAATCAGTGCAGAAAGATCATGCAGAGAGGGGATTAAAGGCCTAGGCTCTGCACATGCAGAGGCATAACTCAAACACCCAGTGTGTCACTCATAATTTGTGCAGTAGGGGTCACATCACTTTTCTGTGCACCAGGTTTACCTGCATATGGATAGTAGCAGTCCGGAGTGTTTTTTATATTCTGCAAAAACGGTATTTGTTACTTATTTCATACTAAGTGTTTGCTTTTACTTTTACTGGTAGTTCATTATTATAACATTTTCTCCAATAAATAGTCAACGTTATTTCACAAGTTTGAGCTGAGTTCCTACTCTGGTGAATTCATCCAACTGATCAACTGCACCTTTCTCTTGGCTTGTCATTTATTTGCCATGGAGCACTTCAGTAGATTGTCCTTCATTGTCACTCTCATAGAACTACTGCTTGAGACTTTGGCTAATTATTACATTTGCTGAAAATAGAGATATATTTCATGGAGGAATACTGTACGCCATTTCTTTAACAGAGATCAATCATGCTTTCATATGTCTCAGTTTTACTAGCCATGCTTAATTACAAGAAAATGACACCAGCAGCTTTTAAATTTTTAAAATATTTTTGGTTTTTTGTTTTTTTGATTTTTTTTTTTGGTACCGGGAATCGAACTCACGACCTCGTGCTTGCCAGGTAGGCACTGTGCCGCTGAGCTAAATCCCCAGCCCCAATATTTTTGTCTCTTTAATGCTTCCTCTACTCTTTCTTCAGAACATTTTGGCAACTTTAAATTTTTAATTTAGTTGCAAAAATTAAATTTCTTATTTTTATGTCAGTGTTCTGATTTCTATGCTATGTCCTATGGGATGTATTTTAGGTGGCAATTAGCAGCTTAAAGGGCTTTTCTGGGTTAATAATAGAAGATAAGGGGAGAGGGAAAGAAAGGTTTATTGAACATCTAAATTTTTCCAGCATATTATTAGGTTTAACCAAGTAAATAAGAAAAAATATAAAACACAAGATTTGGAAGTCTAAGACACTCTGAAAAAATATACAGGAAGTAGCAGCTCCAGAATCTGGGCACATGTTCCACTTAGTAAACTATATTGAAATGTTTCTTCACAACTATAAAATACAGAACTTCAATTTTTTCAGATTACACTTACATGTGCTAATTATTAAGATATGTGTAAATCTTGCCTTCAGAATAGAAGCAATTCAACTTAGTTCCATAAAAAAAAATATTTCTTCAATCCAACCAAGAGAGAAATAATCAGTGAGTGTGGAGTGGCTTTTACCTTCTGTATTGATCTTGTTTTATTTGCAGTATTAAACCATATCTAAGCAAAGAATGAATTCCTATTAACATACAATAATTGAAATAGAAAGGAGCATTGCTGTGGCATTTATTGGAAGCCTAGTCACCTACATAATTTAACTGCCAAATTAAGATGATAAACCTGACCAGTGAAGGTACTTCAACTTGTCTTTCTTTCCTTAAAGCTTTCCACCCCAAACTATGAATCTGGAATTGTTTCCACATTGTCCATCCTCATTTAAATCTGACCCTACCCATTCCAAGCCCACACTAAACATAAGATCTAAAACTATAAAATTCAGAAGAAAATGGGGGGAGCTTCCTGACTTTGATCTAGGGCAATGCTTTCTTGGATATGCCACTACTGGTGGTTGCAATCTGATTGGTGTAAAATCACACTGATGTAAAATGAATTAGCTCTACTGGTTTATCAAAGAATTATTTTCTTATTCCCTATAATGGGTTGAGCAATCTTTCATTCTTACATCAGGTAATCTGAGCAATGTAGTTGAGGATAAGAATATGCAATGTAACACCCACTGTTGATTTGTATTATTTTCTCTTGAGACTCTGTATCACTCTGAATGTTCTTGCTTTGATTTGTTTATGTTTGTGATACGGGTATGCTGCTACTGTTCTATTTCTTTGTTTCTCATTTTCTACTCTCTTTAAAATAAAAAAAGTAAAAAATAAAATGAATTAGACATTGATTGCACTGCCTAGTGCTTATAGTTAATATTCTACAAGTGTTAGACACTTACAACTCTATTAACAGGATGAGTCTAATGTTAAGTGTACTTATCACAAAACGAAACCACCAAAAAGGATACAGGGAAATTTTGGAGGTAAAGCATGTACATTATAGCATGGTTTCCAGGTGCATTTATGTACCAAACTCATAATATACATTGAGTACATGCAGTTTAAAACTATCAATTATACTCCAATAAAGCTGTTTTAAAAGGGAAGTTAAGATATTCTGTTGAGTTATAAAAGAAATATGAAGTATTTATAGGAAGAAGGAATCATAAATTAGGACTATATTGTAAATGGCATAAATATATATACTTGGCAGAATAGATAAAATTCAAAAGTAATCCATTTAAAGGGAATGTGTTCATCTAAAACTGCTCCTATATTTTGTCAAAATGTAAGCCATAGAGAGCTACCTGCAGATGGATGTAAGTTAGGAAATAACACACAAGAACACAGCTACAGAGAGTAGATGTTTTAATTAGAGTCTCCTCAGGTGATTCATGTGTTCACCATTAAACCTGACACCCACCTCCCATAAAAGGAAGATTTTCAAGTAAATGGCATGTTGCTCTTCTTCAGTGCAGTACAATGTCTAGGACATCTTCATGGTCCTAGAATATAAACAAGCTAAGGTCACATAAGATTCTGCAGATCCTCCATAGATGAAAAACTTTCTAATATATCAGATATGGGTATAGGTATATAATTTTTAGAACTTAAATATATGTAATTGATAATTGATTAAACATTATCATTATCTTTTTAGATACGAACTTGGAGCCAGGGATTGAAATTACATTCCATCTTTCCATTTTTGTCTGATTTCACATCCAATTAAAGCAGAATTAATATTGGTGCTCTTGGCAAAAAAAAAAAAAGAGACTAAACCAGAATTTGAGAGGAATCATAGCCATAATTAACAACTAAATTCAAGGATATGTTTTCTAAAATACAAAGCTAGTCTGAGACAAAAATGAGATACTCTGAAAGGTAAGACCATTCTTATTAATGGCATGTTTAAGTGAAGATTCCAAGAAGATCAAGAGGAATATTTTAGAGATGATTCCTGTTGAAATTATCACTAGGATTCTATTCTAGATATATCATGAGATTTGCAAAAGTATTGTGTCACTCTTAATCTTTCTTTGAACAGTCATACTGTTACTTTTTAGTCTAATCAACAAAAACCATTCCTAATGTCCATATATATTTTAGTTAACATTTTTTCATAGATGAATTGAATTATTTCCTTAAATTTTATCCATGTGCTCTTTCTTTATATGCTTTAAAACTCTTACTATTGGACACTATGAAACTCCAATGTAATAACTATGGCAACTTTTATTTTTATATTCTATACAAAACGAGAAAATAGAAAAAAATTAGCCTATCTGAAAACTTTTGAAAGCTATAAATTTAACTTTTGAAAAGGATCAGAGGCTAAATTTTAATTATTTTTCTCGTAGAATGCACCCTGATAAGAATACTAAGAGTCATTTATTCAGTATTCACCTGAGGGCCCGGGTTATAGCTCAGTGGCATAAGCACCTCCCTAGCATCCACAAGGTCCTGAGTTTGATTCCTGGTACCAAAAAATAAAATAAAGTACTCACCTGATACCTCGCCACAGTATTTTGTTCATGACTTATTATAGGTTAGTTACATCTCACATGGCATTTTATTTTATCATGTATAAGGCTCTAAATTAGGCTGAGGATGGAAATTATACAAATCATTCAGCCAAGAGAAGCTATCATAAGTTATCATAAGTTAAATACCAAGTTTCAGTGGTTTGAACTGGTAGATGTCCTTCCTTATAAAATATTATGCAGCTTTAGAGAGCGTATTCAATAATGTTAGAAATGCTAGAGTTCTTCAGTCTGGTATATTTCCTTATAAAATATTGTCTGATGGTTAAAAACGTAAAGCTAACAAGTTAGCTAGGTAATTGTACCACTGATTTCTACTAGTTTGTTGAAAGGAACAGTTAATGCTTAATTGTTTGAATGATCTTGCATGCCTATGTCTGGTGATCTGAGCAACTCCTTTGAAAATAACCATATGTATTATAACAACAATTGTTAATTTGCTATCACCTTGTTTTGAAATTCTGTATTATTTTTATTATTGTTTGTTGTTTTGTTTTTGCCTTTGTGTTTTTTCTTTTTAAAATATAAAAACACAAAGGTAAAAGAGCATGATGCAGTACACACACACACACACACACACACACCCAAACAAAAAAATGCTAAATGACCATAAAGAATCAGGGACTCCTTACAGTCCCTAATTATCAGTAATCCTTGAAGCAAGCATTCATCTTCCTCTAGTTTTAAAGAAAATGATTTGGGTTTTAACAATTCTTTCATAATTGGACCAAAATATATTTTGCAAATATGTTGCCATAATTTCAATAATTGCTTTCCTATTTCTTCTAGACTCTCACCTTTTAAAGAGGGCAAACTGCGTAAAATAATAGTGCAAATAGTGACAAAATTTGGGTCTGAGTTTCTGATGTTTATGGAGCTTAAGCTAATATATCTTTAGGTAAATATTTGTAGGTACCTCAGAAAGAAATTATAGAGAACTTTACTGTACAAACCCACAGAGCAGCGGATTTGGACATCTGACATATCTTGAGAAGTTGAAACCTGATGAGAAGACTAATTTTTAACCTGTGTAGCCACCTTCCACCAACCCGTTTTTCGAAATCAGTCAGCTTTCCTTGATCCGCAGTTTTTTCACTCGTGTTACTTCTCATGTAACATTACAAAATGACTGTACTCTGTTCTCCACCAATAGCTTAGATTTCCCGACCCTGAAGTACACGTTTCAAATGTTTCTTGCCATCAAACCTATGTGACAACCTTAGATATGAAACGTTTTGATGAAATATAACTTTCATGTCCATTAGTACTTGTCCCTAAAATAAATATTATTCTAATGATGCAAAATTAATTAGAAAAAATTAATGTAGAAAAAATTAGCTTAGTGCATGGTTAAAGTCATGGATCTAGTTTTAATCTTTGACATGTGGAAAGCCAGTTTTTTCAGCACCGTTTCTTAAAGAGGCTATCTTTCTCCCAGTGACAGTTCTCGGAAGTTTTGTTAAAGATAAAGTGGCTGAGTATGTCTGGAGATTTTGTGCATCTTCTAATCTGTCCTATTAATCCTCTGGCCAGTTCTTTTTTGCCAGTACCATGCTATTTTGTCATAGTAGCTTTGTAGTATAATTTCAACCCAGGGATTATGATACCTCCTCCTTGCTTTTGTTCCACAGAATTGTCTTTGCTATTTTATGTCTCTTTGGATTCCAAATGAATTTTAGGATTGTTTTCTCTAATTCCATGAAGTATACTGTTGAAATTTTGATTGGGATTCCATTAAATCTGTATAATAATTTTGGAAATCTGGCCATTTTCACTATGTTGGGTCTTCCTACCATTTTCCTTTCCATTTTTTCATATCTTCTTTGATCTCCTTTTTCAGAGTACTGTAGTTTTCAGTGTTAAGGTCTTCTATTTGATCCTTTAGATTGATTCCTATGAAAAAATGTTCAACATTATTATTCATTTGAGAAATTCTAATTAAAACAACACTGAGATTCCATCTCATGCCAGCAAAAAATGGCTAAAATCAAGAAATCAACTAATGAGAAATACCAGTGGGGCTGTGAGGTAAAAGGAACACTTCTTCACTCTTAGTGGGAGAGCAGAGTTGTGCAATCACTGTGGAAATCAGTGTGATGTATCCTCAAAAATCTAGTATTGGAGGTCCCATTTGACCCAGTTATTCTCCTTCTTGGTATTTTTCCAAAAGAATTAAAAGCATCATACCACAGGGATATATAAACACCCATGTTTACAGCAGCGCATTTTCTAATAGTTAAATCTTGGGATCAGCCCAAATGCCTATCAACTGAGAAATGGATAAAGAAGATATGATGTTTTTATACAATGTACTGCTAATCTGCCAAAAATAAGAGTAAGAGATCATACTTTTAAGTGAAATAAATCGTACCATATGTAAATACCATATTGTTTCTCCAGTGTGAGAAGCAAAGTATATATAAGGACTAAAATGCATAAGAGATATTATGAAGTAGGAAGGAAATGTTCAAATGGGAAGGGAAACTGTGGAAAAATAATGAGAAAAGAAGGAAAAATGGGAAACAAAGCTTTTGTAAATAAGGAGGGGAGGAGGGGGTTGAAAGGTGAATAGGAGAATGGGAAAAATCAATTCAAATTATGTACAGGTACAAATTCCCTATGATGAATGTGATCATTATGTATACCTAATATGTACCAAGAAACTTAATTTGAAAGATAAAAGACCTTTACAACCCAGCAGATTAGGTGTCAATGAGTACAAGCTTCTTTGCATAGTATTTATGTTGTTAATCTTTGGACACTTCTGTACCAAGGAGATCCTCATGTAAGAGGGATGAGAGAATAAATCAGAATAGATCATTAGCAGATAATATTATTTCTGTATTTTCATTTTATAATATATCCATGTAACAAATTTACCTAATCCTTGTATTATTTCTGATTCACTGAGAGCTGACCTAGTTTTGATAGTCTGGGAAACAATATTTACAAATTTTCAGTATTCATGGAAACCAGCTACTCTTCTAGCTATCTCATAACTTAATTCTTAGATTTAATGTTCTATGTCCACAGAGACATATCGTTGTTTTACAGTGTCTTATGACATGACTACTAGCATTCCTGCTTTTCAAGTTTGCTCTCTTTTTCCTAAAGCATTGCTAGATGTTCAACCATTCAATGATTCTGGACGGTTGAATTAATGTTTATTTTCATTAGACTGATCAATTTTTAAAATCTTAAGAATTATTTTTATTTTGGTATTAATTCATGTTCCTAGGGAAGATGATTTGTTTTTGCCTCTATCTTAAAACCAAAATGCAACGTTTTAGATACATTTTCCTTATTAAAGAATGTAAAATAAAATATGTGTAGGCAAAGGGTTTTATATATTTCTTTGATTTCCACCAGATGATCAATACTTATAGTTGTTCTTGATGCACATTATTCTGCTAACCAACTATTTCTAGTTTATTCTTTCTGTAGTGTTATATAAAAAGTATGTTCCCAAATTCATTGTTCAACAAGAAAGTTTGAACCAAAGACTTTATGATTCATAAATGACAGTTCACTTATGTAGTGCCAAAAGCAGAATAAATGATAGAAGACACAAGCTTTAAATATGACAGATGTTTAAAACTATTATCTGTGTTTAAATGTAGCAAAATAAAATGTAGATAAAATTTTTGTATAATCATACATTAAACTGAATATTCATGGTTTATTGAGTGTTAATTATGAAAATTATAATTAAAAACACACATAACATATTTATAAGAGTGACTGGTTCTAGGAAGGAATATATAAATGTTAATGTCATTGTCATTTTGTTTTTATTATTATGAACACTATTTTTATCATATAACTCTCAGTTCATTCATTAGATAATTTAAATTTTTACATAATTTCTTCCATGAAAATAAATTTCAGGTAGACTTCATGTTAAAGGTACAAAATTATAAAATCTTAAGATAGATGATTTAAGCTAATAACGATATCATATCAAGCATAATATAGTGGATTGAAATTTATAATATTTATTCTGCTAATCATTTCTCTGCTATATTTTAATAAATGCAATAGTAATCCTAAAATACACAATTTTATGACTGATCACTTAAAGGATAGGAAAAACTATAGTACCTTAGCTTTCACACATACAAAGTCCAGTTTGATCTTTTTATCCAGAGGCACCAAATGATATCAATCCGAAATTTTGACTTAAGAGATTCAAGTCAGTCTATGTTGGGTACTTGTACAGAGAAAGTATTTAAAGTCAGAATTAGAGGAGCAAAGCCATTTTGCCATTCCTTTAGAAATAGATCAATCCATCTGTTCCAAAGAAAGAGTCAACACAAGTATTCATTCAGTGAAATGTAGAGATAAATATTTGTATAACTGTATATTAATATATGGCCTAAAAAAAAAGTGTTCTATTTTTTGTTTGTGTCTCATGTACTACTCTCTTTAAAATAAAAAAGAGATAAAAACAATAATATATGGCCTGAGTTCCTACTACTTGACTTCCTGATTTCAGTCTCAAGACCAGCTATATTTTCTTCCTAGTATCCTGAGATAGCTCTCTTATACTTTTCATTTATTGACCAAAGCTAATTTGAATATATTCACACATTAGGTAATATTTGCCAACAAAGATTTAATAATGAAGGAAAAATATCTTAAATGATCAAAAAGTTCAGTTTCATTAAAATATTATAAAACTACTAAGCAGAGGGCCATTTTTAAAGACTATGAAAAGTGGAAATAGTGGCAGGAGAATTTTCCTTGTGACTAATGGAGGTAAACAACCATGCATTGAATTGTTGCCCTGCTTAAGCAATTGTGGAGTAGGAGCTTCACATACATGATATCACTTTATGTAATTTTAATGACTGTAAATATTTGTATGTAAATACATAGAAGTATGTGAAAATGAACTGAACATATATTATGGTTTATATCTGAAAGGACTCATCAAGCCTTCTGTGTTCTTGTTTCCTGTTGCTCCTTCTGTCTCTGCTTCCCAGCTGCCATGAGCCCAATGAATGTCATGCTGCTTTATACTGTGTTTCTGCCTTGGAGGTAACCAACTATGGACTGAACCTCCTGGAAACTATGTGCCAAATAACCCCTCGCTTAAACTGTATGGGGTCAGGTACCTCACCCTAGTGGTACAAAGTGACTAATATAAGGTCTTCAAAAACATTTTTTTCAAACAATTGTAATGTTGCAAAACCACATTCTAAATATCAATTGCATGTGAAATTTAAGTTCAGACTCAGATTGTAGCGTTACATTGTACAAATTTGTTTGTTTCACTTAACGTCTCCAAGACTCAGATAACTGGAGATACAATATTAGAATTGCTGTGAGGAGTAAGTGGCAGTATTACAGTTGATAGCAACTAGTTTCAAATAATAGTAGCTGTTTTTCTGCTGATACTATTCAAATTCTTGTAAACACCCAAGAGATGACTTGTGTGTTATTTTAGTACTAAAATAACTTTTATTTTTTCCTCTGCTTTTAAAAAAATTCCCTACTTTAAAGAAATTTTATATTTGACTCTTGACTTTACATTTAAATTTTAAGTTTCCTGTTCCTTTTTAGTGACTGTTATTATTGTTATTTGTTTTCTCATTAGTCATATTTGGTTTTTTATAAAAATTTGAATGAATAAGTATATATGCTTTATTTAACAATATTCTAAATTAGTAATTTTAATAATATTTTAAATTGATAATTTTGCTTTATTTCTTTGTTGTTTCTGACAAGGGGCTAGAGTTCCAAATGTAAAAATGGATTACATATGTTTTTACCGTTTAATTAAAATAATAAAATGAGCTTTAAGCCAACTTATATTGTGCTTATTCATGGAAAAGGAAATGGGGTTTTTCATATGCAATGATACAGATATTTAATAACACACTAAATTTAATATTTAAAATATGTAGAAAGAATATGTTGATATTTCATTACAACTGTATTCTTTTGGCAATTTAATAGTATGTATAGTACAGTAATATCAGAAACAAGGGTATAAAAATAGAGAGTAATTATGAAATAATTTCAATTTTTTACTTTGTCTCATATAAGTCCTACTGAAAAGCACAAAGTTTAATTATTGCTTAGATGAGTTGAATGAAATCATTTTCATTTCTTTTCTTTTAGGAATTTCTTTTCTTTTAGGTATTTCTTTTCTTTTAGGAAATATATATTAATTCAAAAATGGCTGAAAACAGAGAAATCCGTTCCCTTTCATTAGTAGTAGATGAACCCTGAGATTTGGTAATGGTCTGTACATTCATTGTTATATCTGCTATTTCCATTGACTAATATAAGCAGGAAGATATTTATGGGCAAAATAATGTGAATATTTTCCACTCCAAGTAGTTGCATAAATGAATTGGAATCATAACGCAAAATCTGTTGTTTTCGCATGAAAATAGCTGCATCACATTAAGTTCATTTTTGTAGTATCAACAAGTCACATTCCCAATTAACAAAATGGAATTATCAGTTAAAGGAATTTTATTCTTTCTGAGAGTGAATTCATAGCTTAAAAATATTGAAAGAATGTTTTAGCAAGATCTGCATGAGCAGTGAACAATGATCACCTAAGATACAGGTGATAAACTGGCATATACCATTTTCTCATTAAATGTTATTAAATTTATCAGTATTTAAATTCAGTATATACTGCAGACCTTGTATAATAAAGTCATGCAGAGTCCGCATTGCCAAGTTTTGGCTGTGCTTTCAAGGTGAGCTTTACAGGATTCCTTTTCTGTGTGCTGTTTTTCAGATGCTCATGTTCCCAACTTTTGTCTTTGCTGCACTGAATCATCTTTTTTTTACCAAATTCTCTAAATAATAGAGTAGGATTGAGATATAGTTAATATTTATGGCATGAAATAAATGCATACTCAGTGCTAATGAAGGAAAAATCTACATTTCCAATAATAACACTGCATTTCTAAAATTAGAACTTGATGTTGAGTACTGTTAGTTCATTCTTCCTTAGCATTATCTCTAATTTCAAGTATTTTCTCATAGCATCTTATACAACAAAATACAGTATTATTTACACAAGAAAATTATATTTTAATGTAGAGAAAACAAAATTATTAATTTTAGGGGTTATAAATTTAAGGCATTTTGTTTCAATTACCATCCTACTTTAAAAACACTAACAAGCCGTGGGCACGCCTGTAGTCTCAGCACTTGGGAGACTGAGGCAGGACAATCCTAGTGAGTTTGAGGCCAGCCTGAACTGCACAGCGAGACCCTACCTCAAAAGAAAAATAAAAACACTAACAACTACTATGCAACAGTTACATACACAAGTCACTGGATCTACAATATAAAATAATAACTATAAAATATGTATTGTTTAAATTAAAAGTCTTATCAAAGGACATTAATGAGTGGTGAATTTTTAATAAATATCTGAACAATGTAAAAGAGTTCAATAAGTATCATGTTCAATTTCACACAATTTGTACACATGCATACATTTTTACATATATAACCTGAAATACTACTTTTTAAAATGTTCTCTACTGCTAATTGATAAAATCTAATTCTGTAGATTCATGAGGTACAAGCTGATGTGCAGAATTATTAATCAGTTCAATTACCTTATTGGTCACCTTTGATACTTTTGCTTGCTTTTTCTTTATTAAATTTTCTTAGTATATATTTGCAGTACATGCCGATTATGTTTATAGGGAATTGGTATATGTTCATAACACATTTCAATTCTTTTTCTCCCCTTCCCCTTACCTCCCTTCATTTTGCCAAAATCAAATTAATTTATTATATAAGTCCTTATAAAGTTAATTATCATACATGCAAATTAAAAAACAGACTAATAACCCAAAAACATATAAAACACATAAAAAACTGTCAAGATACACTTGTAGCTACATTTTCCATTCTGGATTACAAGAATTTTTGTCTTTTTTTTCCTATTATTTGTTTTGTATTTTATTTATATTTAAGTAACAATTTATATGCCTTGATGAATAGATGAGGAAAATGTGCTTGCTACAATAGAATAATTCTCTGCCATAAAGAAGGATATACTTGAGTCTTTTGTAGATAAATAGATGCACCTTGTGATCATAATATTAAATGAATAAAAAACACAAGTTTAAATATCACATGATTTTTCATATATATCATTACAAAATAGTGTTTGAAATCACTTTTAGTAATATGCAATTGCTAGCTATAGTCAACACTCTGTGCATAATTTTGAGAAACATGTTTTCCTCCTATCTACAACTGTGCATTTTGACCAGCATCTCTATGTTCCTTTCACCTCTCATCCTTTAATAACCAACATTCTACTCTCTGCTTCCATGAGTTCAATTATTTTAGATTTCACATATAATTGAAATCATGAAGTATTTGTTGTTGTGTGCTTGTTTATGTCATTTAACATGTCCTTCGGGTTCATGTATGTTGTGTAAAATGACAGAATTTCTTTCTTTTCTGATACTGGAGCACTGCACTTTGTATATATACCATATTGGTTTTACCCATACATTAACTGATGGTCACTTATATTGCTCCTATATGCTGGCTATTGTGAAAATGCTGTAATTAACATGGACGCACAGTTATCACTTCAATGAACTGATTTCAAATCATTTGGGTAAAACGGAAAGGGTAGGCTTTCCAATAAAATATGGGGAAAATTGTTTACATGCAGAAGAATGAAATCAGACTCTTAGCTCATACTGTATATAAAAATTGAGTCGGAATGCATTGAAGATTTAAACTACTAGAAGATTATAAAATAATTAAAAGAGAAACAAAGGGCAAAACTGAACAATGCCCCTTTTCTGTCTTCATCGTTGTCTTAGTTACTTTTCTGTGTTGCTGAGACAAAATATCTGACAACCAGACCTAAGGAAGGAAAGGTTTATTTAGCTCACAGTTTGTGGAGGCTTCCGTCCATAATCAGCTGGCTCCAAAACAGTGTAGCATCCCACAGGGGCAACAGTTCAAGTCGGCAGAAGACAGCAAAAGCAGTAAGAGCAAAAGGGGAGAGAGCAAGCCTCTTTTCCTCCCTTATATTGTAAGCAGGCTCTCCACTATAGGGTGGGTCCTTTACACCCACATCATATCCATGACCTCCTCTTGCATAGGCTCAGGATGTTTACAAAGTCCGAAACTTGGTCCCCTGCTGAGTCACAAAGTTAACCTTTTAAACTTCTCAAATTGACACAGTGTATCAACTGTAACAATAGCTTGTTGAAAGTCTGAAATTTTATAGATGTTTTCAGACAATGAATTTTTTTTTGTCTTTTTGAGATAGGATCTCCCTATGCACTTCAGGCTGACCTTGAGCTCACTTTGTAGCCCAGGCTGGCCTCGAAATCGCAATGATCCTCCTGCCTCAGCCTCCCGAGTGCTGGGATTACAGGTGTGCGCCACCACGCCTGGCTTCAGACAAGGAATTTTTGTCCTTGCTAATTTTTTTGTCAAACTATTTTAAGAGCACTTTTCATTCTTGTCTCATTCATTTCTATTTCCCTTGTGGTTGTGTTCACTGCTTTCTCTAGTTCATGATATTGTGTAAAGATTTTGTAATTTTAGATGAGAGATCATTTCTTCTTTTCTAATATATATATTTAAATATACATATACATTTACTATGTATGAAGTTCCACATGGTCTCTTCTTTAGCAATGCTGCACAGATTTTAATTTGTTTAATATTCAAATTTATCACATTCAAATTTATTAAAATTTCTCTTTTCCATACTTTTTTGACCCATTGATCACATAGATGTGTTTTGCTTAATTGCAAAGAGTTTTGAGTTTTTGTATATCTTTTACCTTTTATATTTAGTAATGTCTCTGCTCTAAAGCAATAGAACAATAATGTAAATTGTTTCAAATATTCAAAATTTATGGAGAATGTAATATCACATACTTTCCATTTTGTGCAATTGCCATTTTTAATAAAAGTAATTTATATGGTCATGTACATTTATCTTTTTAAAACACATGTAAGTAGTTAAAAATATTCTGCATTTCAGAGTTTCTGTGTATGTGCTTATTATTCTTTTTATCCTATTATCTATTCAGCTCATTACTAGACCTCACTGTTATAGATTTCTATAATTATCTTATTGCTTCTAATGGTACTGGATTTTATGATACAAATAAAAATATTATAATATTTTCTTCATGGATTGACTTTTTACCTTTATAAAGTATCCTTAATGTCTAACAGTGCTTTACATTTTTAAAGGCCCGTTTTGTTTAAGAGTAACTCTTTAGTGTAAACATTTATTTTGTAGGCAGCAAATAGGTTTTAGACAATTTTTTAAATATAGTAATTCTAACTTAGAATGAATTGGAGTTATTTATCAAATCTGGAATTCTTTGTCATTGGTAATCATTGTTTTAAACCTACATAATTGTAAGCCACAAATCATGAAATGTGTTTAATTTATTAAATTAGTTATATTTAAATTTTTATTTAAATACAATTGTCTTTTAACTATTTTTCATTATTTTTTTGCAATTAATTATTTTTATCTAATAAGAGTATCCTTTTGCCAGAATAGCTACATTTATTTTGAGGACATATCTCCTGGCAATTAATTCTCTTATTGTCTCTTTAACTTCATTTGACTTTAATTTTTAAAGTACTTAGAGTATACAAAGTGTTTTTTCTTTTAAATCTCAGTTGTTTGTGTTGAGAATTAAATACTGTTCATCTATGGCTCCTTGTGTAGTGATATGCTTTTCTCCACCCTCCCCAGGCTGTTCTATGATTTTTATTTTGTCTTCAAGTTTCATCCTTTCATTTCTATATTTGTATACAATTTCCTTAGTGTTTTTCCTATTATATGTTGAAGAGTTTTCTTTATCCATTCTTCAGTGGATGGGCATCTGGGTTGCTTCCAAGATTTAACTAAAAAAACTGTGCTGCTATAAACATGGGTGCACATATATCGCTGTGGTATGATGTCTTTAATTCTTGGAAAATACCCAGAAGGGGGAATAGCTGAGTTAAATAGGACTTCCAATCTTAGTTTTGTGAGGAATCTCCAAATTGACTTCCACAGTGGTTTCACCAATCTACACTTCCACCAGCAGTGGACTAGGGTTCCTTTCTCCCCACAGCCTCTCCAGCATTTGTTATTGGTAAATTTCTTGATGATAGCCATTCTTTCTGGGGTGAAATGAAACCTCAGTGTACTTTTAATTTGCATTTCTCAAATGACTAATGACATTGAACATTTTTTCATGTATTTATGCGCCATTAGTATTTCTTCATTTGAGAAATGTTTATTCATCTCAGATGCCCATTTTTGGATTGGGTCTTTGAATTTGGTGGGCCTGCTTTTTATAATTCTTTATATGTCCTAGATGAAGTCCTTTGTCTAAGGGTCAGCTGGCTACATTTTTTTCCCAATTCATGGGTTTTCTTTTTACTCTCTTGGTGATTTCTTTAGATGTGTGAAAACTTTTCAATAAGGTGAGATCCCAGTTGTTGATTCTTTGAAGTATTTCCCATGCAATTGGATCTTTGTTCATGAACTCTCTGCCTATCCCAATGTCTTCAAGATTTTTGTCTACATTCTCTTCCAATAAATTTAGGGTTTCTCTTTAAATATTTGGATCTTTGATCCATTTTGACTTTAATTTAGTGCATAGTGAAAGACATGGGTCTAGTTTTAGTCTTCGGCATGTGGAAAGCCAGTTTTTCCAGTACCATTTATTAAAGAGGCTGTCTTCCTTCCATTGAGCATGTTTGGCCTCTTTGTCAAAGATAAGGTGACTGAGTGTGTTTGTAGTCATATCTGTAACTTCTAATCTGTTTCACTGATCTTCAGGTTTGTTTTTGTGCCAGTACCATGCTGGTTTTTTCACAGCAGCTTTGTAATATAATTTCAAGTCAGGAATTTTGATGCCTCTTGCCTTTCCTTTGTTTCCTAGGATTGCTTTTGCTATTCTAGACCTCTTCTGGTCCCAGGTGAACTTTAGGAATGTTTTCTCTAGATTGGTGAGGTATACTAATGGTATTTTAATTGGGATTGCTTTGAATCTGTACAACAATTTTGGGAGTATGGCCATTTTCACAATGTTAGTTTCTTCCTATCCATGAGCAAGGAATATCTTTCCATTTTCTGATATCCTCTTTGATCTCTTTTTTCAAAACACTATAATTTTCACTGCATAGATCTTTTACTTCTTTTGTTAGGTTCATTCCTAAGTATTACATCTCTTTAGATACTATTGTGAAAGATATGGTTTCCTTAATTTCTTCTCTCAGTCTGTTTGTTGCATATGCACAAGAATGCTATTGATTTTTGGTGTTAACTTTGTATCCAGCTACGCTACTGAATTTGGTTATTAAATCCATGAATGTTTTGGTGGAATTTTTGGGGTCTTCTATATAGAACATCCTGTCATCTGTGAATAATGATAATTTCATTTCTTTCCTTCCTATCCTTTTTCCTTTTATTTCTCCCTCTTGTCTAATTGCTTTAGCTAATATTCCCAGAACTATATTGAACAGGAATGGTGACAGTGGACATCCTTGTCTTGTTCTTGATTTTAAAGTGAAAGCTTTCAATTTTTGACCATTGAGTATGTTGGTAGCAGTTGGTTTATCATAGATGGCTTTGATCAGCTTGATGTAAAGGCAATCTATTCCTATTTTCTGTAAGTTTTTTTTATCATGAATGAGTGTTGGACTTTATTGAAGACTTTTTCTGCATTAATGGAAATGATCATGTGATTTTTGTCTTTGGCTCTATTGACATAAAGTATTACATCGATTGATTTGTGTATATTGAACCATCCCTACATCCCTGGTATGAATCCCAGTTGGTCATGGTGTATACTCTTCTTGATGATTTGTTGTATTCTGTCTATTACTATTTTATTGAGAATTTTTGCATCTATACTCATTAGGGAGATTGGCCTATAGTTGTCTTTTTTGGTTGGATCTTTTTTTGTTTGTTTGTTTGTTTGTTTTTGTTTTTTTTTTTTTGTTTTTCTCCGGTACCGGGAACTGAACTCACGACCTTGCGCTTGCCAGGCAGGCACTTTTGCCGCTGAGCTAAATCCCCAGCCCCTGGTTGGATCTTTCTCTGGTTTGGGTATCAGGATAATACTTGCTTCCAGGAATGAGTTGGGGAGAATTTCTTTCCTTTCAACTTTATTAAAGAGTTTGAGTAGAATTGTTGTTAAATCTTTCCTAAATTTCTTGTATAATTCAGCTGTAAATCCATCAGGACCTAGGTTTTTCTTCATTGGCAAGTTTTTACTACATTCTCAATTTCACTGGCTAACACTGAGTTATTCAGGAGTTTTATATCTTCTTCATTCAGCTTTGGTATTCATATGCATCTAGAAATCTGTCCATTTTTTCTATGTTTTCAGTTCTATGACAGTAAAGAGTTTCAAAGTAGGTATTGATGATCTTCTGAATATCTTCAGGATCTGTAGTCATTTCACCCCTTTCATTCCTTATTTTGTGTATTTCAATATTTTCTTTGCTTTTTTTGATAAGGTTGGCTAAGGGTTTATCTATTTTATTTATTCTTTCAAAGAACCAACTATTTGATGCATTATATCTTTGTATTGTTGTTTTTTTTTTTTTGTCTCCATTGCATTAATTTCAGGCCCTGAGCTTTATAATTTCCTGTCTTCTTTGGGCTCTGGGTTTGACTTGCTCTACTTTTTCTAGGAACTTGAGGTGCAGCATAAGATTGTTTATTTGTGTTTGTTCTGTTTTCCTGAGGTGGGAGTTCACTGCTATAAACATCTCTCTGAGGACTGCTTTCATTGTGTCCCACAGATTCCTGTAGGTTGTATATACACTTTCATTTGATTGTAAATAGTGTTTAATTTGTACTTTGATTTCATCTGTGACCCATTGGTTGTTCAGGAAGATGTTATTTAATTTCCAGCTGCTTATGGAGTTTCTGTGTTTTCTTTTGTCATTAATTTCCAATTTCATGGCAATATCGTCTGACAGTATACATGGAATAATTTCAATTCCTTTGGATTTACCTAAACATGTTTTATGTACTAGTATATGGTCTAGTTTAGAGAACATCTCATGTGCAACTGAGAAGAATGTGTGTTCTGATGCTGTTGGATGGAACACTCTGTAAAGTTCTACTAAGTCAATACGTTCATAAATTTGATTAAATTCTGTTATTTCTTTCCCAATGTTTTGTCTAGTTGATCTATGTCTTTGTGACAATGGAGTGCTAAAATCCCCTGTTATGATTGTGTTGCTGCTTATTTCATTTTTCACGTCTGTTAAAATTTGTCTTATACAGTTGGGTGCACTTATATTTGGTGCATAGATTTTTGGGTGTTTTTTTTTGTACTCTTTTTCCGGTACTGGGAATCAAGCTCATGACCTTGTGCTTCCAGGCAGACACTGGGCCACTGAGCTAAATCCCAGCCCCTGATGCATAGATGTTTATGATTGTTATCTTTTCCTCTTGCAGGTGTCCCCTCACAAGTATGTAGTTACCTTCTTTATCTCTTTTGATTGTTTTGGGTTTGAAGTTCGCATTGTCTGCATATGTAATAGCTACACCTGCTAATTTTGGGTTCCTGTTGCATTGAGTATTATTTTCCATCCTTTACTTTTCATTCTATGAATTTCCTTTTGAGTTAAATATATTTCTCACATACAGCATATAGTTGGAATTTGTTTCCTGATCCACTCTTCTAGTCTGCTTCTTTTGGTTGGTGCATTGAGACCATTTACATTGATTGTTATAACTGATATGTACTGGCTTATCTCAGTCATGTTATTTTCCAGCTGTTGGATCCTGTTTTTTCCCTCTGTTTTTTTTTTTGTTTTTTTTTTTTTTGGTTTTTCTCTGGTACCGGGAACCGAACTCACGACCTTGCACTTGCCAGGCAGGCGCTTTTTTCCCTCTGTTTAATTGCTTGCTCTGCTTGGTGGTTCCTTTCTGTTGTTGTTCTTGAAGTTGCAGTCTGTTTTATCTCTTTCTAGTATATCTTTTAGTACTTTTTGTAGGATTGGTTTGACACTCATGAATTTCTTCAGTTGTTCTTTATCGTGAAAATATTTTATTCCTCCATTAAATTTGAAGGATCGTTTTGCAGGGCACATCAGTGTGGCTTGGAAGTGATTTTCTTTCAGCACCTTAAATACTTAACTCCAAACTCTTCTTGCCTTGATGGTTTGCACTGAGAAAATCTACCATGATTATGATTGGCTTTCCTTTATAGGTGATCTGTTTCTTTTCTCTAACAGTTTTTAATATTCTAAACTTTCATTGATTTTCTGGGATCTTGATCACTACATATCTGGGTGTAGATTTATGTTAGTTATGATTAACTGGAGTTCTATATGCTTCGCTTATCTGGATGTCCAATTCTTTTTCCATGCATGGGAAATTTTCTGGTATTATTTCTGCAAATAGTCTTTTTATGTCATTTGTGTTGGCACCTGCTATTTCATTAATACCTGTTAATCTGATATTGTTTCTCTTTGCTTTGTCTTGCAGTTGTTGAACTGTTATTTCCTGGTTCCTTGTTGTTTTTAAGAGATCCCTCCTTTCATGTTCATTAGTGGCAGTGCTGTCCTCAAGGTCTGAAAGTCTATCTTCAGCTTTGTTCAAGCAGTTTTGCAAGCTTTCAATGGAATTTTTAATTTCCTGGATATCTGTTTGAATCTCTTTCATACCTTTTAGTTCTTTTCTATATTGTTCATTCAAGGTTTCCATGAGTTTTCAATTCTCTTCTATTTTCTTGTCAATATCATCTTTGGATATTTCTTTCATTATTGTTGTTATTTCTTTTATCATCTGAGACATTATTTCGGATCTGATGTCTTCTATGGCCTGATGGAGTTGTTTCTTTACTTCAGTTGCTATCATTTCAGAAATTTCAGGTGTATGACTTCCAGGCTCTTCTGTGTTGATGTCTCCTGGACTTATTCTGGGTGGTGTGGAGGTCTGGGATTGCATTTTGCTCTTTCATTTTGTCATTTTTGAAGATCCAGATGCTCCCTAGAGTGCAGCCTCACCCTCCCAATTGTGTGTAAGTGGCAGGGCAAGTGTCTGAAGATCCCCACTGCTCAGTGTAGCTTCTGTGCTGGTGAGTGGTGGCAAGATGGGGTCCCAGAGACTCCTGAACTTTCTTGCATTCAGTTGGCCCCCAGGTGTGTGTGGGAAGGGCTGGGAGGCTTGCCAGAGTTCTTAAGACTGTCTGGAGTTCGGCCCAGCTTCCACAAGAGTAGGGAGGATGCAGGTTGTGTTTACTAAGGCTTCAGATATTGCCCAGGCCAGAGCCTGCTTCCCATACTGGCAGGGGAGGGGTGACGGTGGACTCACCAAGGTCCCTGACGCTGTCTATGTTTCAGCTGAGCTCCCGGCAGGGTGACAGTTGTTTTGGCAGTGACCAAGAAAGCCCCAGAAGTTATCCAGGGATCCTTGTGCCTCACATAGTAGTGAGGGAGGCACTGGAGTGGCTCACTGGGGTTCCTAAAGATGTCCAGAATTCAGCCCAACACCTGCAGACACACTATGTGTATCGGCAGTAGCCACCAGTGCCCCAGAGACTGCCCAGGGTTGCACCTGCCTCACATGCTGGCTAGGTAGGCGCAGCAGTGACTCACTGGGCTTCCTGAAGATGTCCAGGGTTCAGCCCAGCCCCCAAAGACGCACTATGGGTGTGGCAAGTAGTCACCCAGGCCCCAGAGGGTGCCCGCGATTCCGCCTGCCTCACACGCATATCAGGGAGGTGCAGGGGTGAATCACTGGGCTTCCTGAAGATGTCCGAGATCATCTCTAATACTTTAAATCACCCCTAGATTCTTTATGTCTAATGTAACGCAAATGTTATAAAACTTCTGTACATTTTTATACCAGGTATTTTTTTTTCATGGAATATTTTTTTACCTGCACTTGATTGGCCTGCGAAGATGCCACAGTCTGGCATTTAAAGGGCAAACGGTACTGACAAATCAATTTGATAGCACTTGAAGAGTCATACAAGATGATCATACAGATTTATCCTTGTGATTCAAAGATTGCTAAAAATACACCAATTATTGAATATGATATCTTTCTTACAGACTAAAGGACAAAATTCACATAATCACCTGAATAGATGTACGAAACATATTTTACATAATTCACAATTTGAATAAAATAAAATCTCAACATATTAAGTATGGAAAGAATTTACTGAACATGATACAGGGTGGTATCATACTCAACTGTTACAAACTGACAGGCTGTCTTCTAAGATCAGAAACAAGCAAGAATGTCCTCGGTCACTAACTCTATTACAAAACTACAATAACTACACAGAATCAAAATAACATAAAAAAAGAAAATAATTTAAAATGGGAGAGACATAAGATTATCCATTTGCAGATGATATGACTGTATATGTAAAAAACATTAAAATCAATAACAGGAACTAAAAACAAACTGCAAATAAATCTACAAATCCAATGAAGTTTTGGAACACAAAATTCATATAAAGTAATGTTATATTCCTGTATATGAGCAAAAAAATATCAAAAGGATAGTCAAGAATATCATTTATAATCACATTAATGTAATAAAATAAGCATAAATTAAATTTGAGATGCAAAATTTACATACTAAATATATAAAATATTTATGAAAATTTTAAATATAAAAAACAAGGTGGAAAGGCATCTTGTCTTCATGAACTGGAAGATATAATATTGTTTAATGTCTGTCATAGCAAAATCAATCAAGAGACCTATCTAATTCCTTTAAAATCTCATAGCTCTTTTTTAAAAACAGGGGAAAATATTCAAAATCCATGTGAAACCACAAACTACCATCCAGCTTCCAAGTTACTCTTCAGACAAGACACTATTGTAGATATTATACTTTTTATTATTATTCATCATTACAAGTCTACAGTAATTAAAACAATATGGTACTAAAAACATGCATATAAAACAACAAAGCAGAATAGAAAGACCATAAAGCGCATAGCAAACCCATGTATATTGAGTCAGGTGACCTTCAATGAGGTTAATAAAGATATCCAAACATGATAGAATGGTTTCTTCAACAAATGGTGGTAAAAATCTGAATAACTATGTGCAAGAGAAGAATATTATTTTCTTGTCCTATACAATACAGAAAAAAATCAAATAACACAATATGTGATCACAGAAACACCTAGAACAATATATGAGGTTTAATGATTTTTCCCTATGAATTGATATTTTTAGATATGCCAACAAAAATATAAAAAACAAAACAGGAAAAAAATGGTGCTGCATGAAACTACAAAGCTTCTGCACAAAAGAGGAAAGAACAGAGTAAAAAGATAATACAGAATGAGAGTATATATCTGTCATCAATTTGTTTTTCTAAAGTAACCTTTGTTAACTATCCAGCATCTATCCTGTAATGGGGAAGTTACTGAAGACATATATTGGGATCACTTTTGGCCCTCTGAAAGAAAGAGTTCATGAGTAAAAGCAGTTTAAAGAGGCTGAATAATTACTGGAAAGGGACATATTAATCTCTAGATGTTTATCTCTACAGTAGAATGTAAATTATAAAATGGGAATCGAGTAGAAATGACAGTAATGAATTGCATGCAAAAAAATCTTGGACATAATTGGAAGTCTTCCTATCTATATGATCAAGAAATGGCATTTTTATCACTGTGTAAACACAGGACTAAAGTACTGTGTTAAGTACAAAATAGTAATATCTCTTTCTGTTTTATAATTTTTATGATCGTGTTTTTTGACATTAAAGAAAACTAGATAATGTCTAAGAGTTTATACAATTTCAAAAAATCAGCTCACATCCTACTTTGGGTATAAGATAATAATGTATTTGTTCTCACTTGCATAAAACAAAATTGCTCCATAATAATCTCAGCTGTTTTCATATTTCATGGCACTCAGTTTTCAACTATTATTCTTTTGCTCTGTGATACTGACATTGTTAGACTGAAAGATACATTCACAGAGTGAAGAAAGTAAATCAAGCCCAAAATTCTTGAAAATAATATAATTGATAGACAAGCCAAATTGGGGAGTGTTTATAGAATTTTATATAAGAAAAAAATAATGATCTATTAGACCGCTTTTAATTTCCATATGGGCAGTTAAAACTTGTGACTGTCTATTAAGTGCTTCTTTCAGCAGATATAAATATCTAAGGTAAGAAATGTCTATATTAGAATATTTATTCTATGATTTTAATCACATTTGAAAAATCTTTAAACATCACTGCAAAACTTTGCAATGAATTAGTTATACATTTGTGATCAACATACCAGCAAAAGTAGCAATTCCTTAACATCTGTATTTCATGTATAAAGCTTTAAGGTTTACTCCAGGGAGAGATAATCATTAAAAGAGGAAAATACCTTTCACATACAAATGTAGGATGTAAAACCTAAACTGGGGATTGATAGTTCTTAAAAATGTACACTTGTAAACATAGGATGGAATTATAGAAAAGGGGATTGTGCTTTACACAGATCTCTACCTTTGACCTGCACTCGCATGCTGTTTCACCTCCCTTCAGCTTGGGTACAATTTATCAGAGTGAAAATGGCAAAGAAAGGTCAGGGAAAACAATCGTCTTTGCTGCTTGTTATTTCACATGAGAAAAACGTCCTTAAAATCAGGAAATTGATTTCTATTTAGGGACATAATTTTTATCATTTAGAAAATGTATATTATTTTACTATTAACTGTTAATTTTAATAATCTAAAAGTCCAAATTTTGTATGAATTGAAATTAAATCCTTTCTTTAATAGTTATTATATATTTCCCTTTGAATTTCAGTTTTAAATTTAGAAATAAAACACAACTTTGAAAAAATCTATAATTCAGTGCAATAGGTTAGTATCTAACTGAAGAGCAACTCATTTTCAGATAATTCCAGTAGCTATGGAATAAGTCAGTGTTTTCTATGAAAAATCAGATGTAAGTGTAAAAGCCTAAAAATTTACCTCCAAACTTTTCCTACAAGCTTTTATAGGAGATAGCTTCAATTCCTCTGATATAATGGAAAATGAAATAATTCTACTTACTGTTGACTGTCTATAAATATGCAGGTAATGATGCTATGTAAAATAAAATCTAATTTGAGTAAAGTGGTTGAGAATGAAGTTCCATGATGATAAAACTGGTCAAATGAATTTCATATATGTTCCAGTTGAAAATTAGAACCCAATGAAAGATACATTTGCCTGAGCAGTGTCTAGTTTTAAACATAAACAAATAATTTTCTTCTCTGAACTGAACAGGAAACAGCTTGAATGTATTCTGATTCAGTGAAGCTGAGGAAGATGCCCATCAGAACACTGTCACTCTCATTCTGTCAGCCCACCAGCTTTGATGCTGCATTATCTATTGCAATACCACATTACAGAGAGGAAGAGATTTTAGAGGGAGACAGTTATTACTCTCTTATTTTTATGCTGAAGAACACCTTTTCCCCTTCTTTGTCCCCACTCAAAGTAAAGTAAAGGGAGCATCATTAATAAGGAGCATTTCACAAATTAACATGCAAATGGCAAGTTATTTAAATAGATTGAGAAATAGAAAATAATTTTTATAAGAATCATAAGCATTATTCATATACACATGAAATTATGCTCAAAATAATTAGGCATGAGGTAAAAATGGTTATGGAATTCTTATTTCTTTAGTTTGGATCAATTGGTTAACCTTCTGTTGTACATGATTTAATCAATAAGTATTTTTGAGGGGGGATGACCTTCAGTTTTCAAAATATATTTGATTATTGTTTGTCATACAATACCAAAAGAGGTAATTTTCCTAATAAGATAGCTTAGTCACATTTCCTGCATTTATTTCCATATTGTGAAAATTTTACTTATTCTGGACATACACAAGATTATTTTTAATCATTTTGTTGAGCAGTATGTCAGAGTCTTTTAATCTATAGTAAAGGTAAACTTGCTGCTGTATGATGTCAATAATAATTTTAAGGAAAATTAAAGATATGACCAATAAACAATTATTCAAGAAAGGTTACAAATTAAATGTTTTGATTTTACTTATGGATTCTTTAATAATTAATTATTAGATGACTTTTCTTTTTAGTCATTATATGAATGTTATATGAACTTTGTAACTAATCACAGGCATCATGTTTGGAAAATATCTGTCCTGTCCCATCGTGGAAGGGACCATTCCTTCCATAGAGCCAAATAAAATAAGTATGTTAGTTACATTTTTGTTTAGTTACTATAATTGCTGTCATAGCTATTCATCATTAATCAGTGCAGCATTTCACATAACCTAATTTCATTTTCTCTTGAGAGTTAAACAGTGTTGCTGTACTTATTTATACATAACAATTCCAAGGCTCAGCTTATCTCAACCCATATGTCTTGGTTACTATTCTATCGTTGCTGAGATAAAATACCCAATGCCCCTAATTAAGGAAGGAAAGGTATATTTAGCTCACAGTTTGTGAAAGTTTCAGTCCATACTCAACTGGCTCCAAGGCAGAGTGGCACATGGTAGAGGGAAACAGTTCATGGCAGTGGAAGATAGCAAAGCAACAAGAGCACAAGAGGAGTAGCAGCAGCAAGCAGCCTCTTTCCCTCCCTTACATTAATATGCAAACTACCTGCCCCAGGGTGTAGCACTCACACCCATAATCCAAGCATTGGACCATGAATCAATCATCAACTCAAGAAGCCCACCCCATGACTGCATGAGGCTTTAGAGGACATCTAGACACAAACCAGGTATTAGTAATAGAGCAAGGATCAAAACTTTGACAAATCATGGTACTTTGGGTCTCAGTGTTTCTATTTCTTCTCATATTTCTGATCAATATGAGAATACTTCATTAAAAATTTCTGGCACATGTCAGAAATTTTACTTTGACATTTCTTTTAAAGGCAGCATTTATTAATAGAATACATTTAGAAATATTGATCTGATGATAACTTTTTGGAAAATACATTTTATTGTTTGCTTATTCATTTTAGGCTTACATATCACCTTTTTGGGGCAATTTTTCTTGTACCAAAATGGCAATAAAGGGACCATAAAATTAAAAAATAGATACATTTGAATCAATAAAAAAACAAGAAGAGCACATGAACAGTTAATAAATACATAAAACAAATGAAAGAAACAACAAGCATAGGAAAGAGTTTTCCTAAGACTGCTGAACAGAACAAGAATGCTGACTGTTATTATGTCTGTTCTTTAGAGTTCTGGAAGTCCTTTCTACTACAAATAAGTGACACAATAAAGCAAAGTGTATCCAAATACAAAAAGGCGGAGTGGAGTTATCTCTCCTGACACCTTGAGACTATTAATAGAAAACTATAAAGCCTAAAAGAAAAAAGCACACATCCGTGGAAATAATATGTGAAAATTTTAGTACAAAATATCAATATAAAGATTAGTGGCATTGCTATAACATGCTATGAAACGAAAACTCCAGAAAAATCTCCTTTGAACATAAAACTTCTCTAAAACCCAGTCTATTAAAATGGAAACATAAAATGGAGGGGTAGAATGTATAATTTTCGGGGCTGGGGATTTAGCTCAGCGGCAAAAGCGCCTGCCTGGCAAGCGCAAGGTCGTGAGTTCGGTTCCCGGTACCGGAGAAAAACCAAAAAAAAAAAAAAAAAAAAAAGTATAATTTTCATGACTGAGAATTGTGATGTTCTAAAATAATTAGAATATAGGCAAAGTGAACAACTATGAACATTAGTATCATAAAATGAGAAAAACCCACTACGATGAAAGCATGATAAAGCAAAGGCATGGTGCAATATGAGCACAGAGTCACAGGCTCCAGATCATTAAAGGTTGTATAGGTGAGAGCGCAGGAAAAATTTCCGCTAACCATAGTGTGAACACAACAGAAGACTTTGTTCTTCAGAGGAACGCTGTGATTTCTATGTGGAAAGGGACATCCAGGGGGTGGTAGGTGTTTTGCCTGAGTGGTTCACGTGAATCTACATGGAGTTTGGGGTTTCTAAATGAAATATAATGTTTGATTAAACATTAGTGTGGAAGCACTAGAAATACAATGAGGTGAATTCATTGAATATTTCGGAGATGGAGCAGGAATTACTAATGGGCAAAATGAAGGGGAATAAAGCAGGCAAAACTCACCAATTCTGGATTAGGCCATATACTGGATATTAGAGCACCGTTTCCTGAGACGGTGAAGACTTGCAAAACAGTAGACTTTGGTGAATGGATATCAAAATGGCTCTTCAGCACATGTTAATTGTAAGATGTCTAGAAGACAAATTGATTCATTAATTAAACACATATATGAGTTTTGAGATGAGTAGAGAAGGCATTATTAGGTATAAATATAGGACTGGCCAGTATAAGAAATATATATAAAGCCATGAAGATGGATGCAGTAACTTAGAAAAAATAATACAAAGGCATAGAGGAGGTGCTAAGAGTGGTCTAAAGACGCCACGACTGGATTTTAGGTTTTCTTGGTGTCATTGGCAATTTTTTTTAAAAATTTAAATAGAAGAATGCAAACAAACAATGAAAGTGAGTTTCAAAATAGATTAGTAGTTTAATTAAAATAGTAGATACTTGCATATTGTTGTCTTTGTACTATTTAATCAGAGTACAAGATATAGGCATGATATCTTGTCTAAACAATATTAGTACAACACATTATTTTCAAGGAACTAAGAAGAGCTAGCTATCTTAACTACCTTGTGTATACATATATTTTCTCTTTTTCCCTTTCTTCCTTTCCCCTTTACCCCATCACAGTTTGTCTTTTCTTTACAGTGGTTGAGTTTGGAAGCTCATTTGTTTTTTCTTCACTATACATTAGCTTGAATCTAAAATCTGACTTTTGAATCCTCCTGAAAAGATTTTTAGAGCTGTTTTCAAAGAAAAATATAAGGACTCAGTATGATTACTCGAGTTCTCAGAAGGAACAATCCCAGAAAAGTTTAAAAATCTGACCATACAATTGTACTGTAAGTCAAGGGAAAGTGAAGAAGTTTCTAAAGGGGGTAGAGGACAGAGAGATAGGGGTTCTAGATCTGTTAAAATAATCCAAATTAATAAGGTGCGATTGTTTCACAGATCTTGAGTTCAAAAGCAGTTGATCCTTAATTGTTGATACACAAGGCACAGGGCCAATGCTGAGTGACTAGGCAAAACAATTAGAACTTACTATTCATAGAAATCGGCTCTGAAAGAGTAAGAGGAATAGGATTCAATTCCCCTTAGTGGTAAGGAGAAGCTTCAGTTTGTTTTGATAATTTGTATTGGGAAGCCTAAAAAGGAGAGAAAAATCATTTACAAGTTCTGCAATAATGTTGAGTTTAACTGAAATCAAATGTTTAATATCAGAAATAAATGAATTAGCACTATTGGGAAGATTTCTAGAATTGTATTTTGCTCTGTCTTGATTTTTCCTTCATATTGATAGCACTTGTGGGTTACAAAAGAGTTCAATGTAACTATAATGATGTAAAGTTAATTTTTCTTATGTCTAAATAATGTTATACATTATAACTATTATTCTCTGTTAAATTCTGTATATTTAAGTAATGTATTGAGGCACACTTTTTATTCTACATGTAGATTTGTTCCAGTAGTTTACACAATTTTGATTTTCATTCTTTAAGTGGAGAAGAGGTAGTGATTTTTCCTATTTTAAAAAGTGTTAAATGATGCTTAAAGGCATATAACATATGGCAGTCTTCTGCAACATAAATGATTCTATTTCTCTTAATTTTGTCATGGATATTTGTTAAAACCTCATTTGTTTTCTGATGTTTTCATGTTCAAATATTTGTTATAATGAGAAAAACTGATACATTTTAATAAAATATTTATCAATGAGTTGCATCATTCTTTAATTTTTTTTATTTTTTTCAATTTATTTTAAAAATAAAAGGAAAACATATTAACAAACAGACATCCATTTACAAAATAGAATAAGAACAATAAAAGCAATACAGAATTACAGACAAAATGGTAGGAAAATAACCATGGTTGCTGTTTTACGTACTGATATCTTCAAAGTAGTTTCTCAGGAAAACAAATAGAGACATGCAAGATTGATCAAATAGTTAATCAACTGTTCCTTTTGGTAAAGCAATAGAAGTCAGTAGTACAACTATGTTAGCTATCCTGTATATACATATATATATATATACATACATAATTTCCCCTTCTTTCTTTTCTCTTTTCCCTCACCCTAGTTGCTCTTTACTTTTGAGCATTTTCCTTTCATTTCACAATGGTTGTCATACCTCCTAGTTTTTATTCACTCTTTCAGATTCTTACACTAGTGAGATAATACGTTGCTTACACATGGAGGTCTGGTTTATTTCACTTCTGAGTATGGTCTCTAGTTGTGACCATTTACCTGTAAAAGCCTCGAGTTTATCTTTCTTTATAGCTGAGTAATATTCCATCATATAAAAGTACCGCAATTTTTTTATCCAGTCCTCATTCTTTTAAAAGCCGTAAGCTGGGGCTGGGGATTTAGCTCAGCGGCAAAAGTGCCTGCCTGGCAAGTGCAAGGTCGTGAGTTCGGTTCCCGGTACCGGAGAAAAACCAAAAACCAAAAAAAGAAAAA
>NW_004955419.1:23210569-23212195 GCF_000276665.1 Chinchilla lanigera
GCTCAGCGGCAAAAGTGCCTGCCTGGCAAGTGCAAGGTCGTGAGTTCGGTTCCCGGTACCGGAGAAAAACCAAAAAAAAAAAAAAAAAAAAAAAAAGCCATAAGCAGCTATTTAAACCATTAGATGGTTTAAATTATTTGACAAAATAAATCAATGTTAACTTACCATTTATGTTCATCTTGGCTTAGAAGTGAAACAGTTAACAGTGATAAGCATGGTTGTGGTCGGTTCAACTTCAGAAATGATGATATTGACTCACAAGTAAGTACAGGTAAATAACGGTATACTTGGGTTTTTGGCTTGCTTTTCTTGATTGATCTTCCTTTTTCCTTCCTTCCCTTTCTCTATTTCTTTGAAGTTATCTTTTTGGTTTGTATTTACATCAGAGTAAAGTGGCTGCACTTCTGTTTATAACTTTTATAGTAGTGTATTAAATTTATGAATGCAGTTTGAAATTGTTTAAAATCTATAAGTATAACATGTCTTCTTGAATTTTTAAAGTCTTCACTGAAGATTTTTAAAAATTTTTCTTCTCACGTCTTTATCTTCTACATCCTTATTAGAACCTTCTTTTTAAAGTCTTTCTACAGATGTTAATAAATCATATCTTCTAATTTAAAATATGTATTTTCCAACTCTTCCAATGAATTCTGCCTTAACTTTTCTTAAAATCTTTTCCAAACTGTTTTAATATGTTGTGGTTCTACCTTTTAAAGTGCATATGACTAGTTTTTCACTCCTTTTTAAAGTGCATATGACTAGTTTTTGAAGCCTCTTTTTCATTCTCGATACAATTTCTGACTGTTAACATTCCTTCATCCGTAAGCTCTTCCCTGATTCTGTGGGGCAGAATTATTTGCCCTTCTTGCCGCCTTTCTTGGCAGCCTCTGGGGCATCCTTCTTGGCATCCTTCTTGGCATCTTTCTTGGACTCTTTCTTGGCGTCCTTCTTGGTATCTTCCTTTGATTCACTTTCTGAAGCACCCGGCTTCTTTTCATCTTTCTTGTCTTTCTTTCCCTCCTTTTTTGCGTCTTTCTTGGAGCCTTTTGCTTCATCACCTTTCTTGGCTCCCTTTTCAGGTTCTGAATCCGTAGTTTCTTCTTTACCCTCCTTGGAACCTTTTTTACCTTTCTTAGAACCTTTCTTCGGCCCGGCTTTTTCACCTTCGGATTCCGTAGCTGAATCTTTGCCCTCTTTTGCACCTTTTTTACTTTTTTTGGCATCTTTTTTCAAATCGGCTTTTTCACCTTCAGGTTCTTTGGCTGTATCTTTGCCCTCCTTGGAACCTTTTTTACCTTTCTTAGAACCTTTCTTCGGCCCGGCTTTTTCACCTTCGGATTCCGTACCTGAATCTTTGCCCTCTTTTGAACCTTTTTTACTTTTTTTGGCATCTTTCTTCAAATCGGCTTTTTCACCTTCGGACTCTGTGGCTGAATCTTTGCCCTCCTTGGAACCCTTTTTACCTTTCTTAGAACCTTTCTTCGGCCCGGCTTTTTCACCTTCGGATTCCGTACCTGAATCTTTGCCCTCTTTTGAACCTTTTTTACCTTTCTTCGACCCGCCTTTTTCACCTTCGGATTCCGTAGCTGAATCTTTGCCCTCCTTTGAACCTTTTTTACCTTTCTT
>NW_004955419.1:23212295-23323812 GCF_000276665.1 Chinchilla lanigera
CCTTTTTCACCTTCGGATTCCGTAGCTGAATCTTTGCCCTCCTTTGAACCTTTTTTACCTTTCTTCGACCCGCCTTTTTCACCTTCGGATTCCGTGGCTGAATCTTTGCCTTCCTTGACACTTTTTTTACCTTTCTTTATCTCTGCCTTTACACTTTTACCTTCTTTATCTGAACCCTTGTCTTTCTGTGCTTCTGATTCTGATTCTGATTGATCCTTTGTGGGAGGAGCTCGTTTAGGTGAAGGCTTTCTCCTAGCAGCTAAATAAACAGACGGTCTTTCGGGAATTTTCATTAAGGACCGATACATCCATAACGGTCGTCTACGTTCACGTTTTAGCTTTTCTTCGTCGACTACCTGAAGTATTGATCAGAGTAAAAAAGAATAAATTGTGAGTCATGCAGAATTTCACAACTACCAATTATATGTTAGTTTAAATTTTATTAAAACGTGGATAAATGATAGATTTCAGGCCTTTTGGTATTGAATTTCATTATGTTTAAACTAATAGATAATTACATTTCATTTGGGGCCCATTATAATTTAGGTAGCTTTCATGATTAGCTCAAGATTTTATGTTAATAGTCTAAGGGCTATCCATCGACTTATGATATATTAGGAACTCACTTCATAATCAGGAGAGGTTTTTAATTTTTTTTTTTTTTGGACGCTGTGTCTTTGATAACTCTTGAAATATCTTGTCTACCATCCATTTCTACATGAACTCAGAAACTACTCAGCCTAATATCTAACAGTTTTAGGTTTAAGAATATCTTGATATCTGTTCTCACTTTCAAAGTCTCAAGATACTAGAATGATTGCAAATTTGTGTAGAAGACTGAAACCCTTCCTAATTGGGAAAATGATAGATAACAGAAATGATGAAATCTCTAACACTCAGTAGATATCATGCTATATTTGATTTCAACTTCTAATGGAATACATGAAGACATTAAAAACTATTTGATAGGAAGGTTACAAATAGTAAAATAAGTTGGGTAAAGAAAACAAGCAAAAAACATGGATCATTACTGATGAGCTTTCTTTCCTAAAATACAGAAGATTTAATGATCTATTGAATTTGTGAAAAATTGTGTTTGTGTATTATTCTACCCCATGGTTACTCCAGAAATATTGTGAGATGCTTATTATTCAATACTTAGAATCCTGAACTCTATAGTATATGAAGTAAGTAAGCTTTAAAACTCCTTCAGAGCATATATAATTCCATGACTGTAATGAGGGAGTTTCTCCTGATGGTGAACCTGTCCTGAGTGTGTATATTAACCATCAAATACACCCTCTAGATTTCTGTGCCTCTGGTACATGTTTTATATAATGAAGGAGAACTGAGCAAATAGTTAACATGACATAAGTGATGAAATGAAAATAAAGTATGTTGACTTTATTTGCATAGTAGGATTTGAATTACTTATTAATTGTGTTGTCAAATATGGCATTTAAAAACAGATATGACTCTGGCTTTCCTTGCATAAATTAAATTTAATTTAGATATAAAATGCAATTCTTCAGTTTCACTAGATTTATTTCAAATGTTCAGCAGCCTCATTGGACTACAAGATATAGACTATTTCCATCATCATAGAAATTGTTTGGCCAGCTCTGAGGCATAACGCATAACAACTGTATATGATTTCACATGCTTATTATTAAAATGGCAATATTTATTAATAAGAAGCACTTGATCATTCAATACTTACAGAAGTTATACTTTTACTTAGTTGGGAAGGTATTGTTCTCTTTTTTTTTCCTGGCCGTTGTGGTTTGGGAAATGCCAGGGAAAAGTGTTGTTGATTCCATGATTTTTTGCTTAATTCACTGACTAAAATAAGAAAGAAAAAAAAATACAATTTAGAGTAAATGGTTATAAATTCCTAAGAACTGGAATGGCACTAAGTGCATTTTTATTCATTACAGAAATAAATAAAAAATGTATCAAATTATGATTCACTTTTAAGATAACATTTTAAATGTACTATGATAAATTTGAGAAAATAAAAATTAATTTTTATCTATACCATTTTAAATGCCTATAGAAAGTTGTCATTGTGAAACTAACATAGTCTGTAATATAATGCAAAAAGGTAGCATTACTACTTCCATTTATATCTTCCTATCTCTTCCATTCTATGCCCTTTTTTCTTTCATTCTTTCTTCTTTCTTTCCTTTATTTGAGTACAATTCCATTAAGAACAGAAAACATTTTAACCACTTCCTCTGTTCCCAAAGTACTTAGTACAATGGTGTCTGACATAAGATATTTAATAATTATGTGGTTGAGGCTAAGTACTGAGTTTTATGATCCCTTAAGTTAATAATTATTTTATAAGTTGCAAAAGTAAATGTTACAGACCCGAGAACAAGATTGCTATTGGTAATATACTTAATAAAAAATTGACAAATCTTTTATAGAGTGGTGGTTGGGTAAAGTTACTTGGAAACTATGGCACAATTGATTAAGGATATGAGGCTTATGGGAGATATCATGACCGTATTTAAGTATTTTCATTATTTCTATATAGAAGTGAAAAAAATTTCCCATTGCTCTTCTAAAGACAATAGGATCAATAAGTAATTCAATGTACAGAATGAAAGACATAGTTAAGATCAATATATGAAGTAAAATCACTTGATAATGAAATCACTTAATTAGATTTATCTTGTCTAGAAAGGATATTTTTTTGGCAATTATAAACTGGATATAATCTATCAGGAATGTAGTAAAAGAAGTTGGATGAGTGATTGTGCAATTCTATATTTGTTTTCAACTGTAAGATTATTTGACTACATGACTTCTAACATGTACATATATTCACATTTATATTAAGGAGTGTATTTTCTTACTGTTTCTTATATTTAAAACAAAAATTATACAGTGCTCCCTGAATCCCTGAGGAGGAAAACTTGGAAAATAAAACAATCATCAATTGTATTCTATGATAATTTTTGACTGATCATTTGAATGAAAGATGATAATTTAATCCCTAATTAATCACATATGTTTTACAATATAAATATCAAACTCTCTCTTACCTGGAATATAATTGTCATATGTTCCAAAGTTTACTTTTTGGCTATTAAAATAAAATGAAAAAGTTTTATTTAGGTTTGCAAAATTTCTCTAACAATCATTTTTATACTTTAGTATGTCCCATTTACACCTAGGTAAATAGATTTTCATTCTCAGATCTTCATTATTATGTAAGATAATCTTGTTTCCAGTAATAGGGATGAATAAATGTGTGTTCCAACTTCAACAGAACAGACATGATAGAGTATCGTGGAGGAAATGCTCAATTGTATCATTTTTATTCAGTTTTTTAATCCATACTATATTTTATTCTTTAAGAAAATAGAATTTTCAAGATTGAAAAGAAAGAAATCAAATATTTTCTGTTTAAGGAGAATATGACTGGATGAACAGAATATCCAATGGCATCTATGAAAATAATCAGAGTTATTAAATGGATGGGATAAGTATATATAGTACAATGTCTGATTACATTAAGTAATTTTACCTACCAGAAAAAAAAACAAGAGGATGTAAGTGTAATAAAACATTAAAATTTGCAGTGACATAAAAACACATTATAAAGAAAGAAGTTTATTGATAACAGTTCAGTACATCCTAGACCAAGTAGACTTAACAGACAACTACAGAACATTTTATTTTAATAGCATATGGAATATTTTCCAAGCTATTTAAGATGATAGGCCACAGAATAAGTCTAAAGAGATTTTCAAAAATTGAAATTTTTTCTACTCTCTTTCCTGTCCACAATGCAAGAAAAAATGTTAGAAATCAATAGTTGGAAAATTTTTTGCAGCTATATAAATACATGGAAATTAACTTACTTTTTTTTTATTTTAAAGAGAATAAAAAGTTAAAAACCATTAAAATGATACAGAATTTCAAAACAAGATGATAGGAAAGCAACAATAGCTGTTATATTGCACATTGTTATCTTCAGAGTAGTTGTTCAGATTACCAGATATAAGCATGTAAGATGTTCAAAAAATTAAGTATTAACCATTCCTTACAATAAACCAATAGAAATTAGTAGTACAGTTATTTTAGCTATCATATATATAAAAACTTTTCCATTCTTTCTTTCTTTTCTCCTTTCCCTAGCAGTTTCTTTTGAACAGCTGATAAGTGAAGGAAGAAAAAACTGAGTAAAAAAATTATAAAACGGAAACAAAGCTTTGTCAATAGGGAGGGGAATGTGGCTTGAAGTGAGGATAGGAGTTGTGGGGGGGAAGAGTAATGAAACTATATCATGTATGGGTAAAAATTCCCAGTGATTATTATGATAATTATGTATATTTAAAATTCACCAATAAAAAATTTTTAAAAATTCACAAGTAAAATTAACAATTTACTGCAGCAAGTGAAAAGGACACAACATGTCAAAACCTGTGACATAGAGCAAAATTTGTCCAAAGGGGGAAGCTGAGAGCAATGGACACTTACTTCAAAATTTCAGAAAGATCTCAAGCAAAATATTTAGCTCTGCATCTCAAAACGCTAGGGAAATAAGAACTAGAACTGAAGAGCATTAAGTTACATGAAATAAGTCAGGCACAGACAGATGAGTCCAATCATATGTGATACAGAAAATGATTGATCTCACAGAAGTTGAGCTTACAGTGGTGGTTAACAGAAGCTGAGGCAATCGGAGAGAAGGGAGAAATACAGAAGGTCTGATAGTGGCTAGTCAGATAGGAATAACAAGTTCTGGTGTGCTGCTGTATATAAAGGAGGCAATGGATATAATAATGCACCGTTTACTTAAAAAGCTAAGCTAAAAGGATTCAAGGTTTTATCAAAATTAATAAGTATTTGAGAAAGAAGTATGTTCAACCTGATTTAAAAATTAAATATAGTATACATGTATCAAAATATAATTTTCTGATTTTAAATGATGTTTTATGATACTTCAGAGTGTTAAAACATTTAAGACATAGCATTATCCTGACGTTGTAGATGTTAGAACACAGATGACTAGATTCAAAATAGTGACAAACACATTCAAATTTGCCCTTTAATGATTGTGTTATAAGGAAATAGACAACATTGCCTATGAGAATTCATTTTATTTTCAATGTTTATGGCTCATCTTCCCTTTAACAGCACTGTTAAAAGCTAATCATTCTTTTTTTCCACTGCAAAATTCCATTCTCTTACCATTTTTTTTGAAAAAGTTTATATATTTGGAAATGTTGTTTTCTTGTCTTATTTTAACAAAAAATAAATATAAGGAAACTATCTTCATCAAACTTCTCGAGTCAAAATATCCTATTTTATGTTGCAAAATATTATCCTCTACTGAGTATACTTTTCCTCTGCCTGCATCCATGTTAGTGTCCAGATAGAAAATGGAGCAATCAGGCACGAAGTTGGAAGCTGAAAGCTTAAACCTCACAGGGCACCAAACACGTGGGAACTTTACTCTGGGAGACAAAGTGCCCCGAAAATGAAACTCTAAGCAGAGTGACCAATTAAACCTGGGAGCCTCTGACATATAGAACTTCAAGATAGTAATCAAGTGTTCTTTTTACGACTAAGTGTATGACAGCAAACTAAGTTAGTGATGGTAATTGTGTGTTGTTTTTATGGCTAAGTGTGTGACAGCAAACTAAGTTTGTGTGAGTCTTCATTTTGAGATCCTGCAGTGAGTTCCAAATCAAGGGAAATATAATTAATGATTCGTCAGTTGTCTTTTGTAGCGCTGCTCAACTCTAAAGGTTTAACACCCCTACTCATACCGATTAAAGCTCAACAGCCCTTCTGAGTCACTGTGATATATGCAAACCAGGTTCCTAAAAATTTCCAAGTGTATGCTAGGGAGATGAGTTTCCTTAAGAATCATAAATTCTTTAATTTTTTATACCCTGGTATACAATATAAAATGAAATTTCATAATGCTTACAAGTCAATAAAAAACACACCCCAAAACACCTATTCTGGTGAAGCACATGAACTTTGTCTTAGATCAAAATAACCTATGATGTTGCTTGAGAATGTAGGTCTCTGATTAAACATATCCTCTCATGCTTGTGAATGGCATAATAATATTATAGTGAAGATCACCTCAGAACAAAGAAAATAAAGCTAAGTAAAGTACTGGGTTATTTTAAAACAAAAAGTCACAAAAGAACTTACAATCTTGGTACAGACATTTTCCCCACCTATGACTTGGCCAGGACTTACTACTGTGTAAATTCAGATTAGTGATACAGAAAGGTGACATCATAAAGAGACCAAGAATCCTGTGAGTTAAAGGGGAACAACAACAGCAGCCATTGCTACCTTTATTTTCACTCCTTATAATTGCCTATATTTAAAAATGGCTGATTGATTTACATATTAGTGAAATAGTTGGTCTGATTTTTCATGTTGTTTTAATTTATTCACACATACAGAAAAAATAAATCTAACCACTTATCAGTGAAGATTAGTTACAATTTTAATGTCCCTTATAAAAATATATCTTTTGCCAAATCCACTGTATAACTTTCCTTTTTTATTTGCTTTATTTTGTGGTTTATTTATTGATACAAGATTTTAAACAAGGTTATATGTATATTAGAATTATAAATTTTAGTTCTGGGTTGGTATATATAACAATTCCACCCCATTACTAGATGAATGCAAGTACTGTGTATAATATATTAAGAAAAGTGTAATTTCTAAATCTACTTTTTTAAGATTTGTATTCTATACCTGACTTATGAGCCTGCACTGAGATCCAAATCATGAATGGACAGACAATAATTATCATTATACCATGACCTGTCAACATAATCTTTCACTGTCGTTCTTAATTAAATGTGTTTCATCTGTTAATATTTTGGTGAGCCAATGATCTTTTCATAATGAGTATATATTAGTCTTCCCTTCTACATAACAAATGGTCACAAACTTAGTCATAAAAACAACTCCCAATTACTATCTTGAAATTCTTTCATCAAAATCTCATAGGTTTAACTGGCTGCTCTGCACAGAGATTTAGTTTTCAGGGCATTGGTGCCTTGTGAGGCTTAATCCTTCAGTTTGCAAGTTTATGTCTTATTGCTCCATTTTTGGGGTACATACAAACATGAATGAAGGCAGAGGATAAAAAATGACATGAACCCTCTCTAAAGCTTCTCTTACTGGAGCATTCATTCAATCTTAAATGCAGTACTTCATAGCTGATCATTTCCAAAGAGTTAGTGGCAATATAAACTGAATTTCAACATGAATTTTGGATGGAATATCCATTCAAACCCTAGTTTTCTTAAAGTTCATGTCTTTCTTACTTAAAATTAAGATTTTTCCCATCCTATTGCTTCCCTGAGTTCTGAATTCATTTTAGCATTACCTTTGAAGTATAAGTATAAGGGTTGGGAATATAGCTCAGTGGCACAAGTGCTTGCCTAGCAAGCACAAGGTCCTGAGTTTGACTCCCAGTATCAAAAAAAAATTATAAGTATAAAGTTTCCTTGAAGTATTTTCTAAGTCAGGTATGGGTGAGACTCAAAGTCTGATTAATCTTGAGGCATATTCCCATTCAGCTATGAAACTGTATCAAAGAAATTATGATTTTTCAAAATAGACTGGTGAGACGAACATGAAATAGCCCCATTCTCCAGGGGAGAATAGGAAACAAGAAATGAATAATTGGTGCCAAGTAAGTCCAAAACTCAACAGTGTAGACACATTAAATCTTAAAGCTTAAGGATTATTTTGTTTGACTCCATGTTTCATCATTCACAAATATCCAAAGAAGAGTTGGACACACATGGTCCTGGAGACCTTATGCCCATGCTTTTTGTTCGCAGCTAACAACAGTCTCCATGGATTGCTTTTGGGTACTAACACCTCTCCAAGGCTGCATTGTACTTCAGTTGCTCTACAACTGTGGGACCTCAGAACTTTCTGCCTCTTTCTCTTTCTTTAACTCCTGGTCATTTCGATAGCTTATATATTGGGCTGGTTAATAATATACAATAGAGTCCATAGGTCATGTAAAAGACTTAAAATGTCTCTAAGGTGGAGACACTGGACATATACAATGTGATTCTAACCAAGGAATTTCTCAGGTTAATCCTCTTGTTATACATACAATCTCAGTTGGGTAATTACTAAACAACACAAATATGTCACTCATACTTCTAGAAGCTTCTACTTCTAGAGAAAACTATATCAAGGTACAGGAGATTGTGTCTAGTGAGGGTCTATTACTGATTTATGGTGTTTTCTTCTTGGGACCTCATATGGCAGAAGGGGAAAAACACTTCACTAAAGGCTTCACTAAGGGCATTAATCCAATTAATGATGACTCCACTTTGGGCCAAACCACCTCCTAAAATACCCAACTCTATTAAAATATTAAAGGGATTAAATTAGAATACACAAATTTAAGGGTATACTAGCATTCAAACCATAGCACTCTCAGCTTGGCCTTATACAATTTTATCCTTCTTATACACAAAATAGATTTATTCCATCTCTTTTTTCCTCAAAAATTTTGATCCAGCATCAACCTTGAAGTTTAAATGGAAAGTCTCATCTAAATGTCATCTAAAAGAGATTGGATAAAATTTAAAGTATATGTCTTTAAAGCAAATTATTCCTGAACTGTAAATTTGTAATATCAAACAAGTTGAGATTTTCTACAATACAATGGCATGGCAAGTATAGCTTAGATATATCCATTCCAAAATAGAGAAGTGAAAAAGAGATGAAGCATAAGAGATCACAGACAAGTTGAAAACCCAACAGTAAAAGCTTACATTTTAAGCCTCTACAATAAACTTGGTTGACAGGAAGTCCTGCCCCTAGACACACTTGGGGTGGAGTTCAGGCCCCAAGACTTCAGGAAAACCTGCACGATGGCTTTGCTATCAAAGCTGTCGTGGCAGCTCTCATAGGCTGGGCTTACTTGCCTGCAACTTTCTCAACGTGGAGATTATTACACAAGAATCTATGAGGTTGGGGGCCTCTGTAATAGTCCTTTTCCCAAGGCACCGTTAGACATTGCCTTGGTCAGAGTTCTCGGTGGTATTTAAGTATTAATATTCATCTTTTTAATTTGAGACTATATTTTTAATACATATCAGAATTACTGAGAAGACTTGCTAAGTACTGAGTAATGGGATTTCATTCCAATGTTTCTAATTTAATGGTTCTTGAGTAAGGCTTGAAAATTTGCATTTTAAATGAGTTCCAAAATGAAACTGATGTTTCTGGTGAAAGAACTTGAAATTATTACTTTAATCATACTGCTATAATTTGATGAAACTTAAAATGAAATGATGATTTTTTTTCTTTGTGTAAGAGATTGTTAGCATAGGAAAATTATTGTTATTATATGTAAATGTGTTAATCAGCTTCATGTTATTATAAAAACATCCTTATAAAGAAAGAAAGTTTTATTTTCACTTCTGATTTTGGAGAATTGTGTCCAAGATACTATGAAACTTCTGCTTTGGGCCTGCAACAAAGGTTGCAGGCCCAAAGAAGATGGTACTGGGGGGAACACCCTGGAGGAAACTGCTCATATCATGAGCCAGAAAGAGGTGGAAGATGACAGACAGTAGTCTCATGATGCCCTGCAGGGATACACTCCCTTAAGGCTATGACCTCCACCGCTGCCAAACATCCTAATAGCATCACTGAAGGACAAATCTTTCAATAGATGAGCTTTGGGGAATATTTATCTATAACAATAAACATACATTGATAGTTATGTTTAGAAAACTGATAGTGTCTTTTTTATTCTGCAGCAAAATAGAAGCTCATATTAAAAATTCACACATAATTGTAGAAAATATCATAAAGAGTAGTCCAGAAGAGCCAACCACAGATTATGATTTAAGGTTTTTTGATTTTTTGTTTGTTTTTATGAGGGGGACAGCAGTTCAGTATGTAATTTGGGCTGTCCTTGAATTCACTGTATAGCACAGGCTGGTTTTGCACTCATGGGGATCCTTCTGCCTCAGCCTCCCAAGTGCTGGAATTACAGACATGTGACACCACACCCAGTACAGACAATGATTTCTAATATATACTTTTGGTATTCTACTATTTTCTTATTAAATCCTGTTAGATGAACAGTTTATTATGGATGGCGTGTGCATTGGCCAGCTTTTCAGTGATGAAAGGTTTCAGTCTGTGGTAAGCTGACTCCAAGACAGAGACATTATAGTGGAAGAACATGGTAGAACAGAGATTCTCACTTTGTGACCACCAGCAAGCAGAGCACAGGGCAAACATGGCAGAGGGGAAGGGATCAGGGACCAGATGTCATCCAAAAGGTCACATCCACATGACTTATCCAAACATATTCCAAACTATGCATTACTAATTTGCTAGGTGTCTCTTAATCCAGTGAAGTTTATAATCAAGATTAAACCTCACAATGCAACCCTTTTCAATTTAATACCCAAATGTATTACTATAAGCTACATTTAAACTCCAAAGGCAACAAGTGCATAACTACACCTAGAGTAACTTTCTTGTGTACAACCAAAAATCCACTAATTCCATCAAATCTTAGTAAGCACAGCATTATTTAACATCCAAGTGCAAACTTTATTCTGAGACTCATGACAATTCTTAGATGTTAGTTATTGTAAACAGTAAAAAACAAGTTATATGTTATCTAGGTACAATAAAAAAGATAAATACTCTCATTTGAAAATGGAGGAATAGTGGGATAGAAAGGAATTAAAACAGAGCAAAATAAAACACTAAAGTCAAGACAAATGCTAAGTCCTATAGTTCCGTGTCTGTTATCAGGGGTTGATGGTGTACTATAAGTTCTGGAAGCTTAGAAAGACAAACTCATATGGCTTTGCTTATTTCAGTCCACATGATGTCTTTCTTGGGCTTCTACTAGCTACCTTATGCTTTACACAGAAGATCTTGTCCAAGCTTCTAGGTTTTCATTAGAGATTTGGCCATACTCCTCATGCTCCACATACTGCCCACTGAAGATCTGCTGCTAAGAACTCTCATACTTTTGTATTTTTTTTTACCTGGACTCTAGGTTCTTTCTTTGGAAACTTGGTGGAAGTCTCCAAGATCCCCCTATGCTTGTATTCTGCATGCCCAAAAAACCAACATCACATGGACAAGGCCTTCTGGAAAAGTCTTCTGCCACCATGAGCAATAGTGGGACTCCTAGGACTACATCTGTAGCAGCTACTGAGCACCAAGATAGATTATGATGGTGAAATGAATCCCAGGAAAACAATTCCTAGGCATAACTTCTCAAATTTCAAGCCATCTCCTTTCAAATGAGAGGTTTACACTTTTCTACCATTAAGCCTGTGATGGAAATGGTCCTGCTGATTCATGAAATGTGCTGAAGACACTTTCTTATTCCTGTACATAGTACTTGAACACTAATCTTTTTAATGACACTAATCTCTTCAATCACATCTCTTTTGGCTCCAGCTTTGCACAGGGTTATTTTTAAGCAAAATTTTACATTTTTAGAATTTTTTTGATTTGCATTTTTCTCCCGATTCATGCTATAAATTTTTAAAAATGCAGTCAGCAGTACTTATGCCACAGCATGTACATTGGTCTGTCTTAAAATGTGTTCCATCAGATTAATTAGCTGTGAATTTTTCAGTGAACCTCACGTAAAGTTTTAACATATGGACAGTTGTACACTTTTTTTTTTTTTTGCTAGAAGGCAATATGCATGGATTTGAGTTCCTGATAGAGTTCTCATATTTATCTAAAACCTCATGAGACTGGTCTTTGCTCTCCACATTTATTATTGAGTTTCTGGTCTTTTGCATTCCAATCAAAATTACCTCTCAGTCTTTGCTTGCAGCATTCCAGGGCTTCATTTGCCTACATCTCCAAACCTTTCTAAACACCTCTACAAATCCATTCCAAAAGTAGATGAGCCATATTCCCAAGTGTAGTAACGTCCATTACCCGATACCTGGTGCTGATTTTGTACTGCGATGCTTTCCCATCACTTGGACAAAAGGCTGAACCCATGCAACTTGAGGGAGATGTGTAACTTGGCTCACGTTTCCAGAGGTTTCAGTGTATGGACAAATAGTTCTGTGGACAAACAAAATTAGAAACTTCATGGTGAGAAGGCATGCCGGGGCGATCTTGGTTAGTTCCTTACAATCAAGAAGTAGACTGTAGGGGAAGAGTGCCAGAGAGCAAGAAAAAAGAGATGATTATAGTTCTCACGTTCACAGCTGCATGACTCACATAGACATTTGCAGAAATGGGCCTTACCAAACTGATAGGTTTCTCTTAATGCAACCAAACTGACAATCACAATTAATTTTCTTTGAATGTATTACATACATCTGTAATATACCATATGATTTAATGCAGATAATCTTGTAAACTATACAACGGAAAGGTTCCTTTCCTTTTGTGTGCTTACTTATGAATTCAATGAACTGTAATATCTTATTCCCCTTACAAAGTATTTCTGTTTGAATACTAGTAATTAAACCATCTGTGAAAAAAGAAGTATTTAGAATGTTTACAAAAACATACACTATGTGCCGATTATACTATTCCTCATATAGAAAAATGTTTTCAAAAGACCAATCACACAACAAAATTCAATGCCTTGAGAAGAACTGATTTAGCAAGTGCTGATGTTTCCCATCTAATCTTGTCAAACCCAGTATTAATAGATGTCTGTATTATTTGTTTGAAGATTATTCTCAGAGTGTAAATATCTGTCATATTCAAGTATCTTTGGTACTACTAATGTCAAAACAATGCATTTCTGAATATAGCATTCTGCACAAACCACTTTAGCTAGATAATATGTTATAGGGTTACAGATGTCCAGTTCATTTGTTCACTCATACAATAAATTTGGTTTTTAATTTCTATTACACTATTTATGATATATAACCATGATTACTATGTGGTAAACTTCTTTGAATTTATTAATATAGGGAAAATGACAGAAAGGAAATTCAATACAACTTGAAAAAATATGATAATAATACCAGAGGCTATCAAAGATTTCTTTCTTTTTTTCCGGTACCAGGAATCGGACTCACAACCTTGGCTTGCCAGGCAGGCACTGTGCTGCTGAGCTAAATCCCCAGCCCTAAAGATTTCTATATTTTCTCTATTAATTCATAATATGAAATAGTTCTCCTTGTTATCTCTATTATTCTGATTTCTCAGTGGCAGTCTTTGATTACATTGCAGATAAAGAAGTGTGAGTACGAAATTGACCACGTTCAACAAAGTAGGTATGAGTGGCTCATATTTTTTTTCTATTTGCAGAAACAGTTATGAGGGGATATACGATTACAGGACATTAACGTTGGCCATAGAAATCAGATTGATTATTTTATAAAAGGTAACATTTAACCTGTTTATCAAGTGACAAAAATAAATAAGGCAGAGTGAAGAGCATTTTTTGTGGTTTAAATTTGATTGGTTTTCTACAAGTTCATGTGCTGGAGGGTTGGTCTCCACTAAGGCAGGATTGAGATGGTGGAGCTTTTAAGAAATGGGTCTTAGTAGTAAATGCTACATCCTCATTCACAGGTTAACCTTGGCTTGCCAAAGTGGGTTGCATCTTGCAAAGAAAATTAATATTTTTAGAAAGATTGTGCTAACCTGAAGCCATCCTTTGTGCATGATCATTTCTCCAATGTCTGTTTCCCTCTGCTTCTCCACATTGTTGTGAGGAAATCATGTGGACACTCGTCAAGACATTGACACTGTATTGTTTGTATCTGCCAGCTACCAGAGTTGCAAAATAAACAAATATTTTTACATATAAGGTGCCCAGGCTGAGGTATTTTGTTACAGCAACACAAAATGGACTTTTGCATATAATTATATAATCATACAGCCATAAAACTCAAAAAGAAAATGAAGAACAAAAACAGGTTCAGGTAGAGCAAATAAAAGCAAGTAAAAAGTGATCAGCTTTAAGAGTAAATTTTGGATAGTTTTATGTGCAAAGTGAGGCACTGATGATAGTGCAAGACAAAGCAGGTGCATAGTTTCAAATATAAAAGAAAACATAATTACATGGAAGAAAGTATTGTGATGGAAGTTAGGAGTTCGGTATTCTCAGTATCTCTGAGGCATTTATGTTTGTGTCAATGCTCTTCTTTATAAAATGGAAATATTGGTGATATTCTCTTTAAATCTATACTGAACTGACAATCTATTGAGGTTAAAAGAAACAGAGATTGATTTTTTTTCTTTAAACCTGCATGAGTGCAAGTAATAACTGAAAGCTGAATGATGGATTTTAAAATTTCACACACATGCACATATGCACACATACATGCACAATACAACAGATTGGTTACATTTTCCCTATTGTATCAACATTGATAATAATTTTAAATGGTGTTTTCTGCTTTCACTAATGTTGTGAGTGATAAGTATATTTTAGAAATCAACGTAATATAAATAGAAGGTATTCATTATGCAATTATTTTATAATGACAAAATATATGGGACAATTTAAGCAGAGATGTAGTGGTTTACTGTAAAAAATATGTTTATGTTTTGTCTTAAAGATAATCTAAGAGGAGAATTAAGGAAATAACCACTCAAATAATTTCTACCCACTTGAGTTTATTTACTTGTAGTAGTATTCTTTACTCTGGATGGTGTAAAGTGAAAATGTTGCAATTCAGAGTCATGATTAAAGAGTTATGACGTGAATAATATTAAAATTAGATGAAGTAAGACAAATTCTGAAGGATAACATCCATAATAGAATATAAGGAAAATAGCTCCCTTTCTTTTTATATCTTATCTCATGTCCATAATAGTTAGAGGGTCAATATTAGGGTAATACTTCCATGAGGATAACTGTTGAGTAAAACAGTGACTTAAACATGAATTAACCTGTCTAACACCAGTTTAGTCATCTCTTCCAACTTAATTTTACTTTAGACGGTCACATATATCTTAATTCTCTACATCCATATTGGAAACACAAACAACTACTTTCTAAGCTTTAGTAAGAAACACGCTATAGAATTTTTTTGTATGGAGGGGTAAATGGTGAATGAACTGAGGAACTTTGCAGTAAGTCACATCAACCTGTTATTGTTGTTACTGGACAGGTCTTTTTAAATTATCCAGTCTGGGGCTGGGGATTTAGCTCAGTGGCAAAGCGCCTGCCTGCAAGCCCAAGGTCATGAGTTCGATTCCTGGTACCGGAAGAAAAAAACAAAACAACAACAACAAAAAAAAACAACAAAAAAAAATTATCCAGTCATGGTGCAACTTGCAATTCTTTTGCCTCTGCCTTCCAGAGACTGGGATTAGGGGTGTGTGTCACCATAACCTGATTATATTTTTTTATATAAGAAGGATTGTATATTTCCAAATGAACTTCAAAGATGTAAAAATTAAAATCTGAAATGTATTCTATAAAAATGAAGTAAAATTAAGCCTTTGATAAAATCCCACATACTTTTTTCTTTTTTGCAGTACTGGGGGTCAAACTCAGGACCCTGTGCTTGCCAGGCAGTCACTTGTGCCACTGAGCTATATCCCCAGCCGAAATCCAACATACTTTCATACTGAAAAACCCTGAGAAAAATACATATAGAAGGGCTTTATTTAAATCTGAGAGAAAGTATTCATGACAAAGCTATTCCTGACATCGTATTCAGTACAGAGAAACTGAAATCTTTCCCTCTAAAATCAGGAAATAAACAAGGATGCCTATTAGTACCATTGCTTCAAAGTAATATTAGTAACATTAACCAGAGCAACTACTCAAGAGAAAGGAGTAAATGGTATACAAATACAAAAAAGTGAAATTATCCTTATTCTCAGATGTGATCCTTTACATAGAAGACCCCCAAAATTCCAGCAAGAGTAATAAAATTAAAACCAAAACCAGCAATGTAGCAGGATACAAAATTAAACACACAAATAATAAGTAGCATTCCTGTACACCAAAAATGAGCACATAAAGTAAGAAATTAGAAGAAATTACCATTCACAATAGCTTTAAGCAAAATTAAATACTTAAGAACTTACCTAATGAAAGAAATGGGAGATCTCTATGATAAAATCATAGTATCCTAAAAAAGGTTATTGAAGAATATATCAGAAAATGGGAACATAGACCCTGTTTCTGATAGGCAGAACAAATATTGTCAAAATGACCATATTCCCAAAACTGATATAGAGATGTAATGTAATCCAAATCAAAAGATTTACAGAATTCCTCACAAAGCTCAAGAGAAAATTCTAAACTTCATATGGAAGCAGAAAAATCCCAGAATATCAAAAACAATCCTAGGCAGCAAGAACAAAACAGGACCCATTACAACTCTTGACTTCAAATTATATAACAAAACTATAATAATAAATATAGCGTAGTACTGGCACAAAAACTGACATGCAGATCAACAGAGTAGAACAGATGATAGTGAAGCAATCCCATGCATATTCAGTTTTTTAATTTTTTACAAAAGAGACAAAAACATACTCTGGCAGAAGGATAGCCTCTTTAATAAATGTTGCTGGGAAACCTGGTTATCCACACCTCGCAGATTAAATCTAGAGCCATTTTTCTCAGGATGTACTAAACTTAAATTTAAATGGATCAAAAATCTAAATATTAAATTAAAACAACCTTCTGAAGAAAAAAATAGTAAAATTCTTGAAGACATATGCATAGGCAAGGATTTTCTAAATAGAACTTCAATTGCTTAAGAAATAACATTAAAAATCAACAAATGGGATTGTATTAAACTGAAAAGCTTCTGCACAGCTAAAGAAATAACTAACTGAGTGAAGACACAACCTAAAGAATGAAAGAAAATATTGTCAGCCACTGCTTAAAAATATGACTGATGTCTAGACTATATAAAGAACTCAAAAATATTGCCACACCACCACAAAATAAAAGATCTAATCAAGAAATGACTAAGTGAAACCAACAGCTAATCCTTAGGAGAAGAAGTTCACATGGCCAATAAATACTTGACAAAATATTCAACATCTCTGCCCATCACAGAAATGATTTTATTACTCCAGAAACTGGCTATCACTAGAGAAATCAAGTAATAAATGCTGGTGAAGTTGCAGATGAATGGGGGTTTTCTACATGTTTGTAGGAATGAGAACAGCCACTATGGAAATCAGTAGGGAGATGCTTCAAGGAAACTAAAACAAGAAATACTATTATTCCCCTGTTGAAATCTTCCTAAAAGACGTAAGGACATCTTATAACAGGGATAGATGCTGTTGTGCATTGACAACTGGTGGTCAGCTTGTAACAACATCCAGTTGAACTGAACCAGTGTGATACTGGGTGTGGAAGGCCCTCCTGAGGATTGTTGCCATTAGCAAAAGAAGCAGAACAGGAGAAGAAGAGAGGCTGTTGGGAATTGGGAGAGGCTGTTGGGAGCTGAGAGAAGCTGTTGGGTACTGTTAGAAGCTGTAAGGGGCTGTTGGTTCTCTTGGAAGAGCTTGTCAGGCTGGCTTTCCTGATGAATTTGGCTGTTCCATTCATCCAAGGAGCTTGGGACCTTATTTTCACTGATAATAGCTTTGGTCTACTTTGAGGGAGCTCTTGTTTTCACTTTGATCATCTCTCCCTGGCTCCAGAGAGGAAGATGGTGCACTGCTCAGTCTCCTGGAGAAGCCTGTTGCGTTGTTTTTTCTGATGGGAACTCAGCTGTTCTTATCAACAGAGGAGCTCAGGATCTTTTTGTTGCTGAGAATGGCTATACTTCACTTTGAGGGAGCACTAGTCCGTACTTTGAGTGTCACTTGCTGACTCCAGTGCAGATCCCTTAGCCAGCTAACACAAATTCTTTGTCCCACTGGCACAGACTTTCTGGATTTCACCACTGACCTTTGGGCCTTCCCAGTGCAGATCCATGAAACAGGCCTACATAAGACATTGGCTCTAAGCCTCCAGGTGGACTTGTGGGAGGCATTGCTATGGGCTGTAGGTCTTCAGCTAGACTCATGGAGGACATTGGCATGGGATCCAAGCCCTCAAGTAGATTCTTTGGTCTTTAGTGTATGGATAGATTTCCTGCATACTTTTTGTATATGATTCTTTGGGTGACTATTATAAATAATCTTATAAAACATATCTCCTGTATTATATTGTTCCCCTTGCAAAAACCCCAAACTATGAGAGATGCATATCTATGTTCACAGCAGCACAATTCATAATACCTAAATCTTGGAAGTGGTCTACCTGTCCAGCAACAGATGAATGGAAAGGAAAATGTAATTATACACCACAGAATACTACCCTCATATGAAGGACAAATTTGAGTCGTTTTAGGAAAGTGGATGCAGCTTGACACCTTCATGTTAAGGGAAATCAATCAGGTCTTGAGTTTAAATATCACATCCTTTGTCTTACATGAAAAATTCAGAGTATAAACAATATAACCAGGAAAATAAAACATAGATAATAGGAAACAGTGAGATACACCTTTGTAAATAAGGAGATCTCCCAAACTGTCAGAATAACAAGTAAAAGTACAAAACTTTGCCATGAAAAAGTGACTTTGTAAAATTTGAGACCTAAAGCTCAAACAACAAAAGCAATAAATAGATAAATATGACCATAAAAAAACTTGTAGCCAGAAAAGAAAACATTTAAGTAAAAAAGCAGCCAATGAACTGTGAGCAAATAATTGTAAGGTTTATGTCTGACAAGAGTTAATATCCAAAAGGTTAAAGACAATTTGCACATCAGCAAGAAAACCAAAACTGTAATTAAAATAGAAAAATGACTTGAATGGACATCTGTCAAAACACAATATACAAATGACCAATATATGTGTTAAAATGTTTAACATCACTAATGATTTACAAAATTGTTATTAAAACCATAAAGAGATACTACTTAACTTCTGGAATAATAGTTGTTACTTAAAAGATAATATTCTTAATATCTCTATTTCTAATGCATTGAAAATTTATTAAAGTTAAACCATAACTGGGATTACTAGGACTCTGGCTGAGTGTTTCATTAGTTATATGTGTTAGGATAGACACGGTGGCAACGATACCACTGTGAGCTTTTAGTACAGTCATTAAAGGAAGTTTTATGTATTGTCATCAAAAATTAGACCTAGAACTAACATGTGATTCGATAATCTCACCATTGGTTTATATTAACACAACAATATCCTTATAGTTAAAAAATATGGGCACAGCCATGTTTATTGCAGAATTATTTACAATATGCAAATTGTGAATTCATTCTAGATGTCTAGCAATGAATGTTTGGATAAAGAAACTTGGTATATAGATATACCATATACACCATGAATATGATTCAGACTTAGAAGAAAGAGAAATCCCTTTCAAAATCGAAATCAATACTCTTGATATTGTAGAAGAAACTGGAAGATATTATATTAAGATAAATAAGTTATGTACAGATAGTTTGCAGATACTATGGGTTAGCACTTATAATGTCAAAGCCAAAGTGATGTAACTCTTAGAAGCAGAGAATGCAGTGCTATCTACAGAGGCTGAGGGCTGGAGGAAATTAGGCATGGCTAGAAAAGAGAAATAAATTATAGCCATTTGAGGGAGTTGATGTGTCATTTTAAATTACATAATAACATTTCATCTTAACTTCGTAGCCTCCAAATATATACAATTATACTTTATGTTAATTGTAATAAAATAAAGCACTAGAAAATAACAAAATATTAAAAACACTGATCCAGTTTAATCTCCTCACTTTAAAAACTAGGAAAGATAATGAAATAAGTGAATTAGGGTAAATAATGATGACTTAGAAAAATATCAATTTCAGCTAAAATTGTTCTCCAATTCCTTTGTAATGGAATGATAACTGTAGCAAAACAATTATTATAATATATGTACATGGATATATATTTGCTTGGTCATAACTAAGAGAAAATATGTACTGAATAACTTTCATAATAATGTTTTAATGACACCTTTCTTACAAGATTTCTGAATGACAGAAACAAGCTTTTCAACTTTTAAAAATACATATGAATTATTATTTGCAGGCACTGACTTCTTTCTTCCAGGAGGATAACCAAAAAGACTTTGTCATTAACTCATAATATGATTGATTACACAGTGTAATATTTTCTTCTTTTGTAGATCTTAACAGTATAAAATGGATAATTTATTTATAAATAAAGTTCTGATAGACTTTTGAATTTGTATAAAGACATTATTCTTTATACAATATGTACATGGATATATATTTGATTTTCCTTAATTCTTGAGGGAACAAAATTCATCCTTATGTACCAAAGTGCTTATGTTTACAGTAGAATCTCTATGCTTACATATGTGTGAAAGTATGTGAAGCAAGGAATCTTTTTATAACTGGTTCATATCTGAGAATGCATACATATACAACTCTTCAAGTGCACAATTTGAAACGTTCTTACACCTTTGATCACAACTTTACAAAATTTCTAAACAACGATACTTATATCTACTGCATAGAGTAGCTGTGAGAAATAAATATAATTTTAAAGAAGGAATGTAACTAATCAGTGATTAGTATATGTGATTGCTAGTCCTGATATGGTAACTTCATGGTTTAAGAAATACCTATCAGATCAGTAGAGAAGACTCTGGGGTCTGTCTTGGGAGGTCATGGGTACAAGACCTCAGGAACTGTAAATCGGCCCTTCTCATTTCTCTCTGACATTGTTCTGCTCTGCTTCCCGGATATCATGAACTAAACAGCTTTTTTCTATCATCTACTTCTGCTGTAATATCTCTGCTTTAGATCCAGCTGATCATGGGGACTGAAACTTCCCAAAGGGTGAGTGAGATTACATCTACCATCCTTTAAATTTTGATTATATTTTGGTCAGTCATGGTAAACCTGACTAATAAAGCATAAAAGAGATATTTGAAGATCACTTACTTATTTCTCTTTTGTTTGGGGAATTGTATGTAAGACATTAACCACAATTTGCAAGAAAAGTTGCTCTCGACCTTGTCAAAAAAGAATAACAATGAGAGAAATTACTATTCATATCCATTACAGCTTTATAATTTAAACAGAAAGTCAGCAGTTCCTGGATTGAGTAGAAGAATCAGTACAAAGAGGAATGTAAAATAATCTTAGTACCAAATATAATACCATGCTGCCCACAACACTTCAGTATGATACTCAAAAAAAAAAAAAAAGGAAAATAAATTCTACACACATGTCGGGCTTATTCTGTCACTCTTTATTGAATGTCATTTAGGTACTACCATCTGGTTAAAACCTGCAAATTTAAGAAAGAACATAGCTTCATTCTGGTACTCCATTGCTTAGAGTCTAGTAGAGTAGGAAGTAATATTTTAAAGTCCAGACAATGATGATTTATTTAATACTCATGTAAAATTTTTATTGAATGATCTGAAAAGATTAAGTACTAAGCTTTTATTTGTTTATTTAGTTTTGCTTTTTTCACTTATCATTGCCTTCATACAACACACTTAATACCTCCCTTTCTGAGTTTTGGGATCACTTCAGTAGATATAATAATGTAGAATTATATAATTCCTCTCCTTATGGGCATTAAGATACTTAAAAGTAGTTCTTTTGAGTATATTATCTCTTGCTCGAAGATGTTCTTGCTTTCAGCTTGTAGCTGCCTCATGGTGGAATTATGTGTTAGAGCGAAATTGCCTTCGCTGTGGATGGGAACTAAAACCAAGAGGAAACACTGAGATCCCACCACCCCTTTCGGGGCCGATCACTCCACAGTCTAAAAAAAAAATCTCACAAGGCCTCTTAAATCCTAAAATCTTCAACATCTCCCGAAAGCACCAGGGGGGTCAAATATGCATTTGTAGGACATTTAAGATCTAAACTGTAGAAGATTACAAAGAAGTTCAGTTCTTCAAGAACTTTGATTACTAAATTTATAAATTAGATGTATGAAGAATAAAATAAAAATGAATGTAATCGTGCTTTAGAAATAAGTAGATATTTTTTAAGCAAGAAAGAAGATCGAAATCTCCAAAACTAAGAACTAAAATAGTAACCACATAAGTGTTTGCTCACTATCACCTGGTTGTAATATAGTATAATGAGAAAGAAATATCTCTGTTGCATACTATAGTGGGAGAATATATAATGAGGTAGCACACAGAGAGTGTTGAAGATTTTTAGGTAAGCATTTAAATCATACCACACGTGCTTGAGAAATTACTCTCCCAGAGTGCACCCTTATTAAGGGAAAATATAGACATGTAAAAAAGTTCATATCTTTTCATATTGTCTAGTTATCAATACTTCATGGAAGCATTTCAGGATTAGGAGAGCAGAGATTGTTGTCTTAGTAGAATTTTGTATTTAATTCCCAACTCAACTGTAAACTTTCCTTTCATTTACAAAGATGATGGTGAAGGTGTTATCATTTTTTCAATGACCGGGGTAATAGTTAATGTGAGGTACGTAGATTCTAAGATGTCTCTGAGTAATCTGGATTTCTTAGCACCAACACATTGTACAATAATGTGTGTATATACATGTGTAGAAAAAAGTACAAACTCATTCCTATGAATAGAATATAGAGGCAATAGTATTGATCAGTGCTTACCATAATCAGATGTTAAGGAGTGCAAGCAATCTGTCCATGATCTAGAGATCCAAGGATTCCAGATGAGGGTCTGGATCCCATGGCAATGTCCCACATGAGTCCAGTTAAAACCCGAGAGCCCATAGCAAGTCCACATCAGGAGGCTGAAAAATCCTCTGTGGAAGAGTGAAGCATCTGTGACAGAAAGTCCAATGGTAGGTGCCAGAGCCTAGACAGTCTTCACTGGCAGGCTGAATGGCTAATGCTGGAAGCCAAAGGATCTTCTCCAAGGACCAAGCGATGATGCCTGAAGCAAAGGATAACACCAACCAAAATGCCTGTGCCAAAGGCTAGGATGCTCAAGGCAAAGATGAGGACCAGAACTCTGCAAAGAGAACAACAGCCATCCTTGGCAAAGACTGGAGCTCAACCAAAGAGAACAGCTGAAGCTTCTTCAAAAGAAATGAGAAAAATCCTCCCCTCCTGCTCTCCCTTTATACTGTTCCCCAGAGCCATACTAGCTCAGCCCAGCTGGGGCGTTCTACACAAGTTAACCATCAATTAATCAATCACCACATTAACAAAATGCCACTTTTGATATTATTCTTCAAAGAACTATGATTCATCTCTTCTCTCTCTCCATCTGTCTCTGTGTCTCACTCTTCTTTGTTGCTTGATTTCTTGATTTCTTTAATAAAAAAGTCCAGAATAAGCACAGGAAGCAGTAAGAAATGGGAAAATTGCACCATAAGAAAATGCACAATGTTTATGATCAGCGGGAGAAAATCTTTAAGAAGCAGTAAATTAAAAATGGAGGAATCAATACTCATTATAAATATCTAAATTAAAATTATATGGAAAATACAGTAAAATTTTATGCCAACCCATTTGCAAAGTGCAAAAAATATATGTGTTGATAAATACACATAAAAGAATGCTGCTTTAGCTGAAAAGATGTGTATAAGATCTTTGGAGAAAAATTTAGTAAAACTTGGTATCTTAACTCTAAAGAAATATTTGATATTATCTAGTATTCTGGGCATAATTGGCATAATAGCTCTGGAGAAAAATTCAGTAATATCTTGTAGCCTTACCAGTGTCAGGTGATATAGGCTCCAATTGGCAATCAGAAACATGTGACACATAGGCTTTGGTCTATTATTATGAATGGTGTATGTAAGAGGTGATTATGGGTCAAGAAATACTGTGACAAAGCATTTTTAAGTCATTTCAGCAACCCAGTACACAGTTGATTTTTTTCAGCTCTAGTCACAGGGAATATCCAGCTATTACTTGTACAAATAAAACCAAGGACAGTGTGAGTCACATAGTCTGCAGTATTGGCTTCCCTTAGTGATTTATAGAAGGTTACTCAAAAAAAAAAGAACATTTTACAGCAAAGGAGACACAAAAACAAGGGACCAAGATGTTATTTTCCAAAGTAGATGAAGCTGAAAGAATTCAAGCCAGATATTTATACTTTTATTCACAGTAAACATTAAAATGTAATACTATGATACCATTTAGCAATCATACTTCTAGGTTACTATACTAAATAATAGTTAATAATTTTAGTTTATATAAAGCTTTAACTTTCAAACAAATGCACATTATAGACAAAGCACTTATTTTAGTAGAATAGTTTTCAAATGACTTTATTTTTTACTGTGTGTAAATAAAAACCTATGACTTATTCATAAGTTCAACTTATCCATGCTTTTTAACACAGAAAAGTATAAAAATCTAGAGGTTTATTGATAAAAGGAAGAATTTAAAGCACATGCATGCAAAGTGATACTTTCAGAACTGATGAAAAACAACAGTTTTTCTCAGTTTACTTATGTCTAAAATGAAAAACAGTTTGTGTATTTGAAGGTTTTCACACAGTGTCTTGCATATAGTAAGTAATCAATGAATTTTTCTGTGTATGCACACATATATGCAGCAATGTATAAATATGCAACATAATTTTATATACTAATTTCAAGATAATAGGAAACTCCATGTCAAGAATTACAAAGTTGATTAGTAGTTTGGTGGATTAGCTAATGGTCAACTTGTAACACCCAGATGAACTGCCCACACATGGTTCTGGGTGTGGAAGGCCCACCAGAGAATTGTGGCTAACAGCAGAAAAGGAGAGCTGTAGAGAAGATGGTGTACTGTTGATTCTTCTGGATAAATTTGTTTCACTGGTTTTCCTGATATGAACTCAACTGTCTTCATCATCATAGGAGCAGACTTTCATCCTGTTGGTGCAGACTTTAGAGCTTCCACCACTGACCTTTGGGCCTTGCTAGTGAACATCCTTAATATAGATGTGTGTGAGACACTTTTATGGGCTCTAAGCCTCCAGTTGAGCTTATTGTGGACATTGCCATGGGCTCTGGATCTTTAACTGGACTTGTGCAAGATATTATTGTCCTGGGAACCAGGCCTGTGGTGTGTTCCTTGGGTCTCTAGCATGTGGACAGATCTCCTCCACTCTTCTGCATTTGACTTTTTTGGCAATTAATCCTATAAATTATGTGTCCTCTACTAAACCTAGGCCTTGAAAATTCTGACTACAACTAAATTGCTACCAGAAGTGGGGTCATCACTGTGATGTTGCTGGCCATGTGGCCTAAGAGCCTTGGGAATTAATTTGGAAATATTTTGAGAGATTGGCCAAAGAGGCAGCCCCGGTATGCTGTAAATTATATGGGGGAGTCTGGTCAGAGCCTTGTAAGTCAGAAATGTTGCTGATTAAGATGGTTTCTATTGAGAAGGACAGTATTGGCTTCTGGATACCAGGTGGTGCATATTGTGCTTTGGCAGGAAGTTGGTCTGCATTTTCTTGTGTTTAGAGATATTGCCTGGGTGACAGAAATTTTCAGTGCAGTCTGTGTTGGGACAGTGGCATGGTTACTATTGAAGGCTTGTGGCCAGATCTATGTTGGAAATTAAGAGCATAGAGCCAGCAGGGTGATTTGAAGTATTTGGCAAGTGGGAAGGGTCCAGGGGAGCTGTGGATTGCAAGGATGAAACAGAAAACATAGTTATTGCAAAGGAATAAGACAAGAAAAAATGACCTAATGCCTTTCACCAGAAGGGAAAAGTATATTTGAAATACAGGTGATCCCTTGGGGTAAATTTAGTGTTACCATGCGCAGTTATTAAAAGTTAATGGGAAGCAAGAATTGTGATCATAATAGCTCTCTTAATGTGATTTTAATGTAGGTTTAGATACATGTTTGTAATCAGATTATTTAATCAAAATATTATGGCTTTAACCTTGAATTTTGAGAATCTTTTGAATATTTGATTTTGGTGTGGAAATGCTTACAGTAAGGATTGCATATATGTAATTGTTACATTAATGTATATCTAACTAGATCAAGACATGGTAACCTTTGACATTTCTACCACTGAAGATTGTGGTTTAAGGAAATTTGTCTGTTTATCAGGAGTGGATCGTGGTTCATGAACTGATGGTCAACTTTTAACATTCAGCCCAACTGACTAAGCATGACTCTAGGTTTTTTGTTGTTGTTGTTTGTTTTGGTATTGGGAATCAAACTCAGGGCCTTGTGCTTGGCCAGGCAGTGGCTGTACAACTAAGGTACATCCCCTGCCCAACAACTGATTTATATGAATGGGAAAAGTACCAGAATAGGTACTATGCCAAAGAAGTTTAAAACCAACAAAATATGAAAATATACTCATTAATTTAAATCATCAGGGCAAGCCAAATTGAAATAATGAGATGTCACCTCATTCTTTATTCATATATTTCATTATAAGATGATCATGATAAAGACAAGTAAAAATGGCAATTTAAACATATAGAAAAAGCCAAAGTGATAGTAGCAGTGTTGTGTTGGTGTATATATGGCAAGTTGTAAGTTTTGCACTTTGTAGGTGGAAATATGAAGTGACACACCTATAATGGAAAAATATAGATGTTCCTCAAATTATTGTTAGCCTATAATCCAGAAATAAAACTGCTAGATGTGGCCAAAAGAAATGAAAGCAAAGTCTCAAAGAGACTCAAGGAGAAAAACGTTTGCTTTTTCATTCCTTCTTTTCTCCTTTCCCCATTCTAGTTTCTCTTTTCTTTTGAACAATTTTTTCCCAATTGCCCAATATCTAATGTACATTTTGGATATTATTTACTCTTTCAACTGCTTACACTAGAGTGATGCAATGTTTACACATGCACGACTGATATACTTCACTTATGTGTATGGTCTCAGGTTGCATCAATTAACCTATAAAATCTGAAGTTCATCCTTCTTTATAGCTCAGTAATACTCAATTGTATAAAATTACCATGTTTTTTATCCATTCCTCTGTTGACAGATCGTTGTGTTATTTCTAAGATTTAGCTATGACAAACTTTGCTGCTATAAATGTGTGTGCACATATAGCACGGTGGTGTGAAGTTTTTAATTCTTCTGGGAAAGTACACAGATGAGGAATAGCTGGGTCAAATGGGACCTCCAATCATAATTTCTTGAGGAGTCTCCACACTCATTTCCACAATGGTTACACCAGTCTACAGTCCTAACAACAGTGAAGAAGAGTTTCTTTTTCCCCATAGCCCTGCCAGTATTTGTTATTGGTTGATTTTTTGATGACAACCACTCTTTCTGGGGTGAGATGGAATCTCAGTATTGTTTTAATGTGCATCTCTCAAATGAACAATGATGTTGAACATTTTTTCATGTATTTATTCGCTATCTGCCTTTTTTCACCGAGAAGTACATATTTATCTCAAATGCCCGTTTTTGGATTGGGTCTTTACATTTGTGGGGTTTGATTTATTTTCCAATCTTTACATGTTCTAGATATAAGTCCTTTGTCCGAGGGGCTGTTAGCTAATTTTTTTTCCTCACTCTGTGGGTTCTCTTTCATTCTGCTGGTGATTTGTTTTGATGTGCAAAACTTTTTAATAAGATGACATCCTAATTGTTGATTCTTTGGAGTATTTCCCATGCAGTTTAGGTTTTGTTCATAAAGTTTCTGCCTACACCTATGTCTTCAACAGATTCAGTGTTTCTCTTTTAATATTTAGATCTTTGATAAATTTTCAGTTTAGTTTAGTGCATGACACCCATTTATTTTCAACGTTAGAAATTTGGAAAATGTTCAACATAATGAGTAAAGTGCTTTAAACCACTAAAAGAGACATAAACTAATTATGAATAATTTAGTGTAATATCAAATTATTTGTACACACACAATATGCATACATGGTCAATTTAAATAGGAAAATAAAACAAAATTTTTCAAAGCAAAAAAATTGTGTCTACTCTAGTATTCAGTTATTTTAGTAACTTTATGAAAAAAACTCTAGTTTTCTTCTTAAATGTTGATTTTGTTTCAAAATATTTTAAATGTTGTCACTGCGAACATTTTTCTTCTTATATTTTTTGATATATAATTTTTATACAATTTTATTATTGAACTATACCATTAGTTTTAACATAAATTCTTTTCTGTCTATTCAGGTAAAAATTATGACAATCCCTATAGGCTATCAGTCATAGATTACTTTTTAATATTAATAATTTTATTTTTTAACAGAATATTCAGGTACCACATGATTGTGGCTTGCATCATCCTCATGTTGATCTTGTCAATATTAGTTACTATGAATTATTGATTAGAAACTAATTTTGTATAATTTTATTTTTGTATTTTGTGTACTTATTAGTCAAATTTTTAAAATATTCTCTTATTTCTCCTTTGAATTTTTCTTTGCACTAATCTGAATGGCTAGTTTTTCTTTTTAAACTTTCTTCCTTAAAATTCTCTCTTTCTTTTAACCTCCAGAAGTAAATTTGTTCTTTTTAAATTTCACATTTTTCTTTTGCTTTATTAATGTTTCAGTGTACAATACAGTCGATGTTGTTTTTGGCACATGTGATACATTTGCATTTCTTTACCAAGTTATTGTTGCTTATATATATAAGCAAATTTTATATTTCCTGAGAGTATAGTAATCATATTTTAGTTGCTCCTGTATGCAATCTACTTACCTTCTAGACCAACTTCTCAAATGCAATGCTTGCAACTTTGCCTTCTTGAGCTTGCTGTGAGTGGTGTCTTGCTCAATCAGGACACACCCTCAAGGCATCTTTCTTCTCATCCCAGTACAAAGTAGTAGGTTTCTTTTTCATGGTGTTAATCATTTCAGCAGTCAAACATCGTTCAGCCCCAAATTTACACAGTTCCTTCTGAACCAAAACTCAAGGTTTTAACAAATGTTTCTGCTCTGCTTTTTTGCTCTTGATTCAGTAACAATACTACTGCATGAATGCTGCCTGCTATCAATCACGTCAATTTGTCTACTACCCTTTCCTACAGTATTGGAGAAGAAAAAATGTAAACAATTTTTTTGCCATAGTGTAACACATATAGGCTGTAGTCAGTGAAGTTCTTGTTCTGAACTGAAACCTCCTGACACTTATCTTTACCACCCACATTCTTATCAGTCTTCTAAACTCCAAACTGAGCCATTTATCAGGTTCTATTTACACCACTGTAAATTGTAAATTCCATTCTATTTATACCATTGTAAATCCACATTTGTAAACTTCAAACACCTCCTGCAAACCAGTTCCAAGTTCTTGCATTTCACAAAGATTGATAAGTCAAAACCATGACTGCACTTTCGTACAAATTTTCTATATTAGTCAACTTTTGCTCTCTGACTCAATCCCTGACACTCAGAACTTAAAAAGTAGAAGCTGAATTTGACTCATGTCTTGAGGGGATTTAGTTCATATTCGAAAAGCCCCAAGGCAGAAACATCATGGCAGAGGAGCACAGTGGAATAAAACTGCTTTTTAATGGTGGCTGAGAAACAGAGGCGAACAGTGCCAGAGAAGAAGGGGTTCGTCTCCATGACCTACCTAGACATAGTCAGAAGCATGCTTCACCAACCCCAGGCATAATTAAGCTTTAATCAAGTTGATCCTCTTCCCAAACTGGTATATTACATTCCATTCAATGAATTAACATTATGATATATGAATCATGTGTCAGTAATTCTCTTAAAAATCTAAAACTTGACTGGTGAAACAATTCAATGAGAGATTTCTCAACATAATTAGAATTTGCCAATTCTTTTGTCAACTGAGGTATATAAAGTGACCAAGTCTGCCTGTTAATTATTTCTAAACATCAAATGATATATTTTTTTATGTAAGGACAAGCTATGTGTGTAAATAAATCCTTTAAAATCTTATACTTTGGAAACAGCTCATAAAATTTATGCTATTTCCTTTTCATACAAAAAAATTGATATTAGGTTATCTAGAACAAAAATAGCTGTCTCTGTTAAAAGTTATTAAGAATGCTTCTGGGGTTTGTTTCAATATTCTCAACTGCAACAAACATGCAATATAAGGGAAATATAATCTAGAGTTACACAGATGTCAAGCACTGAGGAGGTAGCTCTGTGAAAGGGTATGTACTTAGCATTTGTGAGGCACTGGGTTCCTTCCCTAGCTAAACAAATTAAACGCAAAAAAAGCAAAACAAAATTGTCAGATTGCATTTCCTGTTTTTCAGAGACATGTGGCTGAATGTTAGTTTTTAATGTAATTCCATAGAATGAGGCTTCAGTTGCTTACATATTGGTATACATTTTATACTAATGCTCTGTTCTGATGATCTGTCCTTGTCTCTAAAAAGGACAGCAGAAAGTACTAACTGTAAAAGAAAGAGCTTTGTTGCTTGCAACCACAGTTGCCTTGGAGTCTGATCTTAATTTGAAATGCTGTGTTGTTTTGTTGTCTTGACAGATGCTCCCATTTTATTTTTAGTCCTGGGATCTTGAAGGTCAAGTAGTCAATGTCCCAGTCTAGAACTCCTTAAAAAAGAAACATCAGTTTCCGGAAACCTGAATTAATGTGGAAATTGATTTTAAAAAGAAAAAAACAACAAGAAGTACTAGCAAGGTGTAATTATGGACAGTTGCCCACATAAGCCATCCGAGACAGATGGTAGAGTCCAGTGTCACTTGACACGGAAGGAGAATGTATATACCTTCCTACACAAATGATGACTTATGCAGTTCAATGTTTTATAGCAAGGGCTGTATTAATATGCTTCAGTAGCTACGCTAGGTTTTTCTGCCAAGAATTTTGTCCCTGGACAATATTGTCCCTGCATAGGTACTACATGACCCACAACGTCTTGCAACAAAAGACAATCTAATAGTTTACTAGTGTATCTACTAGATTCAGTTCCTGGAGAACTGGAGTAGACACCAGCCTTAAGGTTTTATTGTGAGAAACTTGGCAGTGAAGAGGATGGATATGTTACTATTTGCCATCCACTCCCCAAGCATCAGACTGACCATTTTTAAGCACATATTCTTTCCTCCTTGACTTTGGTTTCCAAGATCTGACTATTAAGCTGACCCTCACCCTGCTGAGCCTAACACTTCCTCTCACTGTGGAAAAGATTAGATTCATACACCTCAATATAGGCATAAATTTAATTTGTTAATTATTCCACAATAAAGCTGCAGGGCAAAGAAAAAGCTATCACTTCAACCCAGCTGGTCCTTGCAGTTACACTGCTGTGATTTTGCAGAAAATGGACAGGAAGGAAGACAGTACCAAGGAGATCAGTCTTGTCTCCTGAAGCTCTCAGAACATGCTCTAAAGAACCACTCAGCAGTACAATAATGAGGGTCTCTTGTTAGTCCAGTTACTACTATAAAAGGCCTATGAACCCACATTCACATCTCTGCCTTCGTTTGTGTATTAGCCTCCTGTTTGCCAAATGCTTTGAAGTTCATCTGTATTTCTGAGGCAGTTGACTCCAACCTAGTTACTAGCACAAGATAGTTCTAACTTTCCACTATCAAGATGCTCCAATAAAAGTGTAAAAGACTTCCATAGAATATAACTTAACTGCCCAAAAATGTTAAGTGATAAATTTTTCACCTAGATATTGGAAGTCAGGTAAAAGACCCTTTATTTCTTTGCTAATTGTTTTATATGCTCCAGTGAGAAAAACCAGAACACAATGTATATGTATGAAAAATTTAGAGACTTGGTAAAGTTGGGTGTACTTGAGTATACTACTAACCAGGAAACACTATCATGGATATATGACCAGAACATTGAAAACATCACCTTAGCCTCTTGCTTGTCATTTAGAGGCAAGGCTCTTACATTTTTGGCCAATGCACTTTACTAGGGGAAGGAGATAGACTATTGAAAGGTCTCTGGAAACTATTGTTTTATTGTCATTACACTGGGGAAAAGACCAGCACAATTTAATTCTCTGTCTCACAGCAAATAAAGAATTCTTTATATGTCATAGTTCTACAACGTTTTACTGTATTTTTTTATGGTATCACCAGAATAGAAACAAGTCCTATTTTGGTCTTCAAAGTCAAGCTACTTAAAGATAGGTTAGCATCTATTTATTTTTCTTATACTTTGTTTAGGTTAAGTCTTCAAACAGAATTATTATGTCTAACTCCAAGGAAAATTTGTATATATCCTGTCATTTCAATTTTCAAAAATCTTCTCATATTCCATACTCTGATAGCTCTGTTATGCTTTAACATGCATCATCACAAGAGCATCTTCTCTAATTCATCTGTATAGACTGATACTATGAAGAAGTAAGAGTTTTCAGTCTGTAACAGTAAGAAAATTGGGATGGATGAGATTTCCTAATGCTCTTAAAACAGTAAAAAAAAAAAAAAAAGTGCTACTATTTGATGTGAGAATTTCTGCACTGGTTAGATTTCCATTGCTGCACAGATACCAAAGGCAATCAGATTCTAGGAGAAAAGTTTCATTTTGGTTCCAAGGTTTAGCATCTTCAGCCCAGGATCCTTTGTCCCTTTTGCTTTTGGCTTGATGCCACTTCCTGGCAGAAGAAGATGGCAGAGCAAAGCCACTGATCTTGTAGCTGGGGACCAAAGATAAGAAAGAGAAAGAAAAAGGACAGAGTCGTGATATCCCTTTTGAGGACATATCTCAGAGATCTGCAGACCTCCAAGTAGTCTCCACATTTGAAAGAGTCTGCCAGCATTCAATACTGCAATCTGGGGCTCAAGCCTTTAACAGAATACTGAGAGACATTTGCAATCTAAACTGTAGCAGTTACTAAATTTATGCCACTTTTGCTTGACCACATTCTTCTGCTTTTCAGGGGCTTTCTCATTTTAGGAGGGCTGAGCCATTTTCCTTTAATTTTTCTGCCCTCTAAAGCAAAGGAATATTAAGAAAGTACAAACAATGCTTAAATTATTTCATGACAGTTCTATACATTTGTGTAGATATATAAAGCCAATTCATTTGTTAAATAACCAAAGGAAATCTGTATTTGTAATAAATAGGGAGGTCACAAAGGTGTCAGCCTAGTGTATATACAGCAACACATTCAAACATTGTTTGCTCTGAAAATATCTACGTTACTGGCATGCTTAAGTCTTGAGAACTAATATGTTTTGTATGAAACATCAGTCATTGTAAATAGACATGAGCTGTTTTACTGATTATAAAAACTTTAAACATCTTAACATTGGATGTGGTGAACAGAAAGTAGAAGTAGTTCCGGGCTCTCCTCTAAATATTTATACAACATGTACGTACATATGAAGGTCTCTGGACCACTCAGGAAGTGTTAAAATTGATAATGCATAAACTATCATAAATAGAAATGAAAGTAGATGTTTATGATGCTACAAAAGTCTAGAGTAAATTATGTAATATTCAGAATAAAATTAAATCAACATTTTAGAACGTTTGGCACTATGATTGCTACTGAGTATACTTGGATTCTTGTTGGTCTGTAATCTGAGCACTTGAAAGCCTGAGGTAGGAAAATCACGGAAATATAAGGCCAGCCTAGCTATGTAAGGTCAGTATCAGCCTGCACTACACAGCAAGACCCTGTTCTAAAAGACTAATAAACAACAAAAACTAAACAAACCAAAACCTCCTGGAATTCTTCTTTCCCCATTACTGAACCCTTCATCCAGGCCAGGGCCCTGGCAACCACCATTCTACTCTCTATTTCTAGGACTTGGACACTTTTTATGATTCTGCGTATAGACCAAGATCATGAAGTATTGTTTCTTTCTGTACCTAGTTTATTTCACAAAACAAGGTCTGAAAATAAATTTGTATTATATGTTTGAGGTTAAGGTAAACTAAAAGTGTATAATTTAATCAACTATTACAGGTGTCAGTTCATAAAATTTAGTATCAGAATATGAAGCTATAGTGAGATGATTCCATGTCTTGCTTGTGTCTTGCAAGCTCTTACTATATCTTTAGAGATCTGCAGAACTTATTTATTCATTTCAGTAGGTTTCTGTGCAGATGTTGCCTTACCCAAATTGTTTTCCCAACCTCACCCTAGGTACGTAAATCCCTTAACAATGAATTCATTGTTATCCCTTTGCCTTTATTTTATTATCCCTTTATTCATCAATAATAGACACGAAATTCCATAAAGGAAAGTCAGTGATTTATTCCCAATAAATACTCAATTATATAGAAACACATATACAAAGGCATTTCTTTTTGAAACTCTGTATACAGGAATAAATATTCTTTCAAGGGGAAATACAGCCATCTCTGATTCTCATCAGTAAACAGTACTAGTGATTATTGGCCTTAGAATTGTGAGTAATTTCTATTAGAACAATATGTACTCATATCTATATTGATAAACATAAATAATTATATATTTAAAGCTTTAACAATGACTGCAAATATCTTAGTTTACCCATAACTCCACTTTCAATCCATGATAACAAGCTCATTCAAGCTTAAATTGTTTTTATTTATTTTGCTTAGATTTCTTTTTTATAGGTGTTAAAAAAACCTGTTTGGATTGTCTAATAAAAGGTTTTTCTTTCTGAAGAACAACTGAGCTACTTCTATCTTAAAGAAATCTGTGCACTTTAGTAACAAAAATATAAAATTTAAATGAATTAAATCAACTAAAGCAGTACTAATAAAAATAAAGTGAATCTTAATGTGAAATCATTCTATAGTAAGATAATGAAAAAGTTGAAATTTAGGGTCATTAAACACAATTATGGTCATTTGAGATTTACTAAATTAAATTATTACACACAAAATATGTCAGAGGACAGATTAATCTGTCTTAGAGCCTCACAGACTATATTTCAGCCCTCAGAGCTTCTTCAAGGACAGATTGCTGTCCTCCATTTCAATATTCTGCGGTCTCCAGCAGGGCCTAAATGTTTTTATTTTTAACAAGTTTCAAGTGACATTGATTCAGTTGTTGCTAATAACACACTTTGCAGACCACTGATCTATGCCAGCCTTCATTCAATGAAGTAGCAGGCTCTTCCAGGGGCTCTAGTACTTGACTCCTTTGGAAAGTATGTTACCACCACATTGGATGAGGTAATGAAATGAGGGAATCGTTTCTTTAATTCTAGCAGTGGCTTAGAAGAGTCTGTATGTTTGATTTTCTGTACTAGGGATCAAACCCAGGGGCTCATACATGCTAGGGAAGAGCTCTTCCACTGAGCTACATCCCCAAGTCCGATTCTCATAAGTCTTTCTACATCATGTGTATAGACAGAGGGGATGCATATTGTTAGGTAAACTCTTTAGATTATTTTTTAAAAGTTAGTTACTTTCTATTTGGTAAAGTTGTTGAGCAGAAAAGAAGGACACAAAAGTTTTGAAAGATCCTCGGTTTTCAACATACAGATCTGATGTTGACCAGTCCTGCTGGAAAGTCAGAAGGCATTTCTCTAATGATATTCTAACTAAGTTCAAATTTTAATAACTGTAATTCCTCCCCAAACTAACCATTGTAAGTTTGATACAATTCTACAAATTGCATTTTAAAACTCAGTTTTCCTAAAGGAATTCTGTTTTGAAAGTATGATTAACATTTTTTAAAAGTAAATGTATTCCTATTTAATATTAGTTTATCCAAGTTTACTAACAAATTGCCACATAGTAATTTTATATATTTGTAAAGTTATTACATCGAGCTATTTAAAATATCAGTCATCTCACATATTTGATTTTGTTTTGACAACATTTAAAATCTGCTTTTATGGCAATTTTCTTTTTTATTTTAAAGATAAAATAAGGAAAACATTAACAGACATAAAGACATTTACAAAATAACACAAAAGCAACACAAGCTGTACACAATTTCAGACAAGGTAATAAGAAGTTAACAATGGTTGTTGTATTACATATTGATATCTTTATATTGGTTACTCAGATAAACAAATATACGCATGTAAGATTGATCAAACAATTAAACATTAACCGTTACTTCCAATAGAGGAATAGAAATCAGTAGTATAACTATCTTAGTTATCTTGTATATACATATATACATATTTTCCCTTTCTTTTTTTTTTCTTTTCTCTTATCCCACTTGTTCTTTCCTTTTAAGCAGTTTCTTTCCCTTACACAGTGTCTATTTTAACTTTCAGATTTTATTCACTCTTTCAGGTTCTTACACTAATGAGACAATACAGTGTTTACACATGCGGGTCTGATTTACTTCACTTATGAGTGTGGTCTCTGTTTTCAAGCGTATAATACATTGCTATTCACCAGACCACACAATAGACATCCTGAGCTTATCCATCCTAACTAAAACTTTGTACACTTTGATTAACAATTTTACCTTGGGGCTGGGGATTTAGCTCAGCGGCAAAAGCGCCTGCCTGGCAAGCGCAAGGTCGTGAGTTCGGTTCCCGGTACCAGAGAAAAACCAAAAAAAACAAAAAACAAAAACAAAAACAATTCTACCTTTACTACCCCTGGGAGGGCTCCAGAAGCTGTTATTTCAGCCTCTACTTCTGTCTTAAATTTGTAGGCAGATTTTTATATTTTGTTTGGTATAATAATATACAATATTTATATATTATGGTAATATATAATAATTACATTCATCTTGGTGAATTGGTACAAAAGCATATCGCATATTAATCACTTTTGTTCCCCTTTACCCCTCCCACTCTCTCCTCTTTACTCTGCCCATATCCCCTTCCATCTCCCCAAATCTGTTTCCCATCATTGCTTTTATTTTGTTCTTTAAACTCTTTGTACTTTTTGTTTCTCATATGAGAAACCATGTGATATTTAGCCTTTTGTGTCTGATTTATTTCAGTTAGCATTTTGTTCTCCAGATCACCTATATTTTTATGAATGAATACAGTTTATCATTTGTCATGACTGATTTATACTCCCTTGTGTTACTTACCACATTTTCTTTACCCAGTCATCTGCTGATGGCGTACATTTGCTTCCAAAATTTAGTTACAATGAATTGTCCTGCCATGTATCATAGTAATATGTTTTTAACTTGGAAAGATACTCAGGAGAGTTACAGCTGGGCCAAATGGAATTGTTGTTTTAATTTTTTTGAGGAATGCCCATAGTGGATGTTATAGCTGTAGTTTCACAATTAGAAATGTCCCTTTATCTCTACAATCTCATCATCAACTGTCGATTTTTTTGAGTTCCTGATGATAGCCATTCTTTCTGGAGTATGATGGATATCAGTATTGTTTTGATTTGTATTTCTCTACTAGTCAACATTTATAAGACTCTACATATAAGTGTGAAATTATACAGTATTAGTCTTTACATGCCTGGGTTATTTTATTTGGTATAATACCTTCCACCTTAATTCATATCATTGTAAATGACAAAACTTCCTTATTTTAAAAGGCTGAATAGAATTCCACTGGGCAGTGCATCTGTGTGCATGTGTGTGTCTGTGTGTCTGTATGTACATGTATCACAATTTCTCAATCATCAGTCAATGTTGATTCCATCTCTTGGCCATTGTAAATATTGCAATCAAAGTGGGAACCCCAATACCTCTTCAGCATGCTAATTTCATTTTCTTTGCATATATACAAGAGACTAGGATTACTGGATGATGTGATAGCTCTATTTCTTCTTGAGAAACCTTCATAGTGTTTTCTGTAATGACTGGAATAGTGTACATTCCCTCTAAAAATGTGAAGAATTCCTGTTTCTGCAAATCCTTACCAATACTTAGTATGTCCTGTTTTTTGACAATAGTCATTATAATAAGTGTAAGAAGTTGTCTCATGTGTGTTTGACTTACATTTTGCATTTCTTTTAGGATTAGTGATTAGCATTTTTCATATACTTTTTAATCCATTTATATATCTTCTTTACAGAAATATCCATTCAGGTCCTTTGGCCAGTTTTAATTAGGTTTCTGTTTGTAGTACCTTTAAATTGAGTTTCACATGCATTTTGTATATTAACCCCTTCTCAGAATTATGATTTGTAAGTATTTTTGCCATCTCATATGATACTTTGTTGATCACTTTCTTCCCAGTACAAAAAGTTTTTAGTTTGCTATAATCCATAAGAGCAATTTTCTATCAAATGTACCCAATTGGAGAAACTTGGTATGCCCTAACAGCAGTCCAGAGAAGCAAATTGTTACTGTCATGTTAAATCAGTCTGTGGTCTAGTGACAGAAAGCTCCAGTTTCCCTTCCAGCACTTGTTAAAGTCCTAAGGTCGGTCTTTAGCCACATGGGAAGAATGTTATAAAAAGAATGATGCATCAGATTTGTTTAGCAGTAGGAGTCCAGAGAGCTGGAAAATCATCTTGCTTTCATAGCTAAATAAATTTGAATAGAAAAACACAGCCAAAAGGACAATCATATATCTTGATCAATAAAAAATGTGTGTATATATATAAACATTTATGTGAATGCATAAATACACACATGCGTATATATTTAAAAGCATACATGTGTGTATTTACTTAACTAATGAAAGCATAGGAGAAGAATAGAAAATGAAATGAGTCATCTGAGTCTTTCTGGTTCTACTGCCAAATCAAATGCAAATGAAATGATTAAAATGCACTCCCTTTAGCAGAAAGCAGTCTGTTGGAAGCTAAGTTGTAAAACAGAAAAGTCATAATGCTTGTGAAACTCGGTGTATTTAATTATATTCAGTGAAAACATTTCAGTAAATATCTAGCTCATATTTGCACTGTTGTTATTAAAAGAGTTGTTACAGTGAAAGAAAGTGGCTACTTCAGGAAAAGTAACAATCACTCCTATTTAGCAAGTGCTTGCAGTGTTCCAGACTCTTTTATAAGAATCCTGTATTGTTCTGTTGAATGTTATCAATGGTCTTACAAAATTGATAATAATCCTCTACACTTTGCAAGTGAGGAAAGAGAGGCATTTAATTTTTTGCCTTAGGTCTGTTGGTTCAAACCCAAGTAGTTTGACTCCCAGCTCTTATATCTGTAACTGTATTGATAATATATCTAAATTTTAAAAGACTTCAGGGTAGGGGCTGGGGATTTAGCTCAGCGGCAAAGCGCCTGCCTGGCAAGCACAAGGTCGTGAGTTCGGTTCCCGGTACCGGAGAAAAACAAAAAATATATATATATAAAAATAAAAAAAAAAAAATAAAAGATTTCCGGGTATTTTATAATGAAGCAGAGACAGCACAACTTACAATGCTGTTTCTTTCTTTCTGTATTTTGCTTTTGTTTATACTGCTGTTGATGTTGCTATTTGATTTACTCCTTTTTTGCTTATCAAGCAAGGAAAAGCAAAAGCACTTTGGAAGGAATAATTTGGCAAACATCTTCAAGATGCTGAGGGCAATTCTAATTCTATTTTTTCTTGAATTATTTTAATAAAATCATTACTTGAAGCAGCTTAAATTTTTAGCCTAAAAAAATTTTTGCTGAAATTTTTTAGCCTAATTTTATAATTTCATAATTTTGAGGAAAGCAACAACATGCACAACCAGAAGGAGGATTTTTTTGTTCAGATATATTCATTATCTTGATGAAACGATGGATTTCATGGATTTCAGTTTACAATAAAATGTATACTAATATAGAAGGGAAATATTTTTAAAAATAGAAATGATTGCTAGATGAATAGTCTTTAAAATATCTAAAAATGTTTATGAGAGAGATCTTAAACAATTCAAAGACTTTTGACATTATGGCAAGCACCCTTCCACATTAATCCTCATGACCCCAGTTACATCATACTTGCATCTTTTTGTAGTTCCATTGTCTTTACCGTATCAAATAAAGCTGATCTGTGTTACCAGTAAGCTACAGTACAGAGACGGTTTTAAACTTCCCCAGATAAGTCATAAAAGAAGTATTTTTCTACCTAAGTTTCTGATAGATGGCAGATGTATTTTTCTACCATCATTCCAGGGGTAGCTATTTGAAATGTAATGGAGAAACTCAGTCATTCTTTAGAGAGATCTAGTGGAGGAGACTGTTGAACTAATTCACAGGGAGAGATCCTTCCGAGAGACCACCATCCTGCCAGCCATTGAAATAAGCACCATAGATTACTTCAGCCTGGCCAATGCATAGAGACAACAAGCAACAAGCGTAACTTGAAACCGGCAACAGGCAACTGGTAACCAAGCAACTCCAAATTTTGTGACAGATGGAAACTATGAGAGACAGTATGCCTGCAATTATTGTTTCATACAACTTTCTTTTCTTGCAGTTTGTGACAGAGTAATAGATACCTGATATAGAGTCAGATACATGGATGAGATATTGCCATAACAAAATCTATAAATGTGGAATGGTTCTAGATTTAGGCACTGAATAGAAGCTAGGAAGATATGAAGAGAAGGTAAGCAAAATCCTAAAGAGCCAAGAAGAGAGTGTCAGTGGAAATTATTTTTTTCCATAAGGAAGCCATGGACAGGCACTTAAAGAGAAGTAAGGAAAATGCTACAGGGAGTTTTACAGAGGGGATTCCTGTTAGGTAATATTTAGCAATGCTGTTATTACTAGTAGTGTGGAAATTAGAAAATATACAGGATAGCCTGAGTGACTGAGCTGAAGATGTCTAGACAGAATGTTGAAAGCTCTTCCTGATTACTTATTGCTTATGGAGAACAATGTGTATAGGAAACACACTACAAGAAACTAAAGAAGATTTATTAACTATTAAGATTTACTTAGTTTGAAAATCTTTAGCTTCTTCAGATATAAATGATACTAAAATTAACAATAGCTTTTATGGCAGATCAAATCCAAAGTACACTCAAGAAAAACTATGATAACAGAATACAAGAGAATAACAGGAAAATCTTTAGTCAAGATCTCAGAATGCTTCAGAGAACTGAGTTAAATAAAAGGTCCTCTTAGGACTTCTTTGTTGCTTTGTTTACTGAGGAAAAAAGTCTTGAAGTGACAAGGTCTTACCTTAGAAGGATTTATTTATGTGACTTTTACTTACTGAAGTGGCAAACATTTGTAAAGGATTCTAAGTTTTTAAGAAAATTGTGCTATCAGATATACCAATAATGTGGATAAAGGTACAAGAAAGTCAAAAGTATAAAGAGGTGTTTGGACCCTTCAGCTCCTACAGGGAGCTATCAGGCTACAAAAGTTACTCAGCTCTAGAAAAAGGTAACTGCTTATAGAAAATGAAACTTACTAAAAAGATGAAGCTGAAGGTTGAGAAAGCAGTAACTTTGAACTCTAACCAAAGAATTGCCAATATGCTACCTGTCAGTTTTCAGCAATATTATGAATCAATAACTCCTAGGCACTTCTATTCACTTCTTTGTTGATCGGGGAGTTTATAGTGCTTACACCTGTTTCAACATTGTATGTTGGCTTTTCGGAAGGCAGGATATGTATCTTAATCAAGAATTGTAGCTGACGAAGTACACACAAGAAGTCACATCCACACTTGAATCTGAATATTAGAGGAAGAAATTCTGGACTTCTATATTATACTATAGTTTCTGGAGACACTTTTAGGTTTTAAGAGGAGATATACCAATTTCATATATGAAAGTGATGTGATTACTGGGTGTGAGAGAAAAGCTGGGAGCCAGCTTCATAAATGGTCCTTAAAATTTCTCATTTTGCACTACCCACATATTTGTAAGCACTTGCCAGTAGTAAATTGGGATGAACCTATTGAACCAAGAAGATATTGTAAAATGAATGCAAAATAACGTCCATTGCTAGGTCATAAAAGACATAAGGATTCCTGTGTTCTCTTGATAGCTATGTCTGAGAAAGAGCAGCTAGCATGCCCATAATTCACCACTTATAATCCTATTTATTGAATTAATTTGATGTTATATGTTTGCTAAATTCTTACTAATATGAAAAATTAAGAGATCAATTTTTCTAATTGGTTTATAACAATACAAAAACATATTAAGGTATTAAAGCCAATTTATTCTAGAACATGAATCTGTTTCTCAGCTATATTTTTTATTTGGATGAGTTTTTCACGTACAAAAATCTTAAATTCATCAGTTTATTTCTTTAAGTATAAAAATCTGCAAGTGAAATTAGAATGATGTCATTAATAAAAGATTGAATAATTATTTACTCTTTTTTAATTTAAACCAGAAACCTTTCTATATATGCAGAAAATAGAGAATATAGATAGGCAGTTATGTTGTTAAATTGATGATTGATGTAATATAGATACACAGAGAGGCATATATGACAATCAGCTTTATGTGATGGACAACATTGAGTTTCCAATCTAGAAAAAAAGTTACATATTTCTATTTGCACATTTTTGTCCTCTTTGTGTACAATGTATAAATTTTAAGGTTTGTTTAGTTGTCACCCAATTCTCTCTGAAAGTCTTGGTCACTGGACACCTTTGTGACTTTAACAGTCTATCATTTCAAAAATGTCTGTGAAGTGAACAGCCTAGTAAGATACAAGTTATGTCTCTTTCTAGACAATTATAGACAATAACATATTGTTTCCTCCAGAGCAAAGATTTCTAGGGTTTGATAGTTATATCCTTTAATAGCCTCCTTGATCTATGGTTTTTCTATTTTGGGTTCATTAGCTGTAATACAAATTCATTTTGTGTACAAGATCTACTTGTGCCACTCCATATCCTACTTGTGATGTAAGAACTAAGGTCATGCAGTACGTTCTTACAACCTTATTAAGCACTTTGATTTTAGACCTCAGAGTTACATTTTCTTGAACCATGACCTTGGGGCAGACTCAGTAAAGTCTTAGATATTTCATAAAATTTACACTGACCTTTAAGATAACAGTATCACTTTCACAGTGTTATCACTCTGTGCCTATTTTCTAATAAGTCTATTTTGGCATTGTTTCTCCATTCAGAACAATACTGATATTGGACGGTCCTCAATTTCCTTTTCCTTACTTTGAAGTACATATTGCTGTGCTCCCGTTGCATTGCGTACTGTACTTGCGTATATTTACTTTCCTTCTATCCCTTTCAATCTTACCTTTTCCACACACTTATCATCTCGTCTTGCACCACAGACGTTCATATTTTCAAGTGTGTTGACTCTGCCCATAAAGTTTTCTGCTCATGTTTATCATTTATCATCGTATTCAGTTGAAACTTATTAAATATTTGCTCATACTTTTTAGGTTATTTTTGATCCTGTAATGGATAATTTTCAGTAGTTGCCTCTAATTCTGTTATTTTAGGATAGTCCTCCATGTTAGCTTTTTAAAACGTTTATGTTTAGCATCCTATGGCCTGTGAATAGGTAATATCTTTGATACAAGGTTTGAGCTTTCACTGTCCCTGCATAATCATTCTGTGATGTGGATTCTTTTTCTGTTTTACATCAGTAAATGACACTTAGTGTGCATAATTCTAATTTTCTTAGCAAGGTTTTACCTCATATAAATTTAAACAATGAAATTTAATATTTCTTTCATTGTTTCCATTTGTTCATACATCAGCTCAACATATATGTATTGGAAATCTGCTAAATAGTGGAAAGCTTTCATATATGAAGACTAACATATAAAACATATGATTGCCTGTCTCTGGGAGTCTGTGCTGAATTGAATAGATAAAAATGATTAATCAAGCAATCATGAAAATGCGTCATTGACTATGTGGCATATGTGATGAGATCTTTCATTATAAGAGGGTAGAAACTATTGTATATTTTGATATTGTTGTTCTAATTTTTTTTTCAAAAAACCAGGATGTTATTACATATTCCAGGCCTACTGTGAATACCGTTTAGCTCCCACTGATCTTGAACTCATGATTTTCTTGCTTTGCTCTCCTAAGCACTACCACTTCTGGGTTGGCTGTAGGGTGCGATGGTCACAGAATCCTTGCCTAGCAAGTGATCTTTGATCTGTGAGGTTAAATAGTAGCAAATAATCTAGAAAAGAGAAGGTTAAAAGAAACGGTTAATTGAAGACCCAGTGAATATGCAGTTACATCAGATGTAAAATAAAATACTATATTTAGAGAGTGAAAGAATGCCAAGAATACCACATAAGGTGAAGGTGCAGAGAAGAGGAAGGACATAGAGGCCCTGTCTCCAAGCAGTGGTAGGACGATTCCCTTTAGGTCTTCATGCTCCCAGTTAACTTACTTGGTTTATTCATTATGTATAAGATGAATGGGAGGCAACTGAGTAGGTTTATACATTGAGGTTATTCATTAAAACTCACACCACAAAAGTCCTTAAGGAAAAAAAAATAAAAAGGGAAGAAATTAAGAGGGACATTACAAGATTACTGAAGTGGTCAAGTACTTGTGTCTGGAGAGATAGTGGTGCAAAAAGATAATGAAATACTTAGACAGCAGCATTCTCAAAGATTTGATGATTTCTTCTCCATTGCATTGAACTAATGACACCCCAGAGGGAAGAACGCCTAGCTTTCTGGCTGTCTCCACACACTTAAGATTGAATAATTATTCCCCACTTGTCTTCTTTAATGAAATTACTGTCTATGGGTCAATACTGAAAAACAGTGCGTAGGAAAGAAATGCAAAGGATTTAGACCTTTCAAAAAGTAATGCTTGTGCAATAAACACAAGGCAACCCATATTCTCTCTTCACTTGTCTATATATTTGTTTCCAAACATTGGTACTTAAAGTCAACAGAAGAGGCAGTTAGGGCAAGAAATAATCTTTCTTCATTTTATCAGTGAAGATACTGGAGTCCATGAAAGAAAGCTTAGATCATCTTTTTCTTCATTCAGTTTTATCTACCTATTTGTAAGAGTTCTTCAAAATTTTAGAGTTATGTTTTCTGTCATTTTACTTAAGCTTTCTATATATTTTAGTTTGTTTTTATTACTATTCCCTCTGCCATAAAGAATATACAAAGAAGAGAATATATAGACTGACAATAAACCAATTCCATTTTAAAATAGAGCTTCTCCTAGCGTTTAATTTAATTGGAATTAGGCTGAGTTTTTATTTAAGAGCTGCAAGGGACCTTCATAAATCATTTAGTTCTGTCCCTTTGCTTTCAGGAAATTGAGTTTCTAAAACTGATAGATGAATATTAAATCCTATTTTTTTTCACTATTCAGTACTAAGATAAGCAAGGATCAATAGGCTGGTTCATTTAATTACTATTAACTATTTGTGCTTGCCTGTGTTATCTCCAGCGCCTACTACCTCCTGTGTCTTGTCCTGCTACAGCATTTGCTGATAAAGTTTTTGTGATTCATCTGTAGATGGATGATAATATCTTCCACTATCTGCCCCCAAACAATACCAACACAAGAAAAGTTAAAGGAATGCCCAAATACTTTTCATCAGATATTTTTACTGTTCTGTGACTCATGTGCCATTGTGTAGAAAATTATTTTTTCAACTAATTCACCTAATGGACTATGTACTGTCTTTAACTATGTCACTTCTTATATTAAGTGACTATTTTTTGGTAAGAGTAGCCTTTTCCCAATTAACTTTTTCAGCCTCAAGAAATTGCTTTTAGGATTCCTCAGTCTTTCAAAATCCCTGATGCAGAAAAGAGGTGAAGAAAATGGCTTCAGTGGTGCATGCCTTTGGACATGAAGATACGTGATGGAAAATGTTTCAGATAGAATTATGTGTCTATAAAACAATGCTTATATTTCCAAGAGAAAGAAAATTGTCATTGTTATTTAATAGTATGGATTTGCATTTGTTTTTAAAATACATTTTTCCTTTTAGGTTACTCTACATATTGAAGCGTTTTAGAAAAGCTTAATGTTTGGGAAAGCTGACATTTAAGAGAAAAAAAATATGCATCTTTGAAATAAATAAATTCTAGAGCTTCTCCTAGCCTTTAAATTAATTGGAATTAGGCTGAGTTATTGCTTTTTAAATTGCATAGCAAATGAGAATCAAACTAAATTATAGGAGATTTTAATTTATTTATTTATAATAAATAATAAAATTCTAAGTATGTGAGTTAGTAATACATTTATTTTAATGGTCATCTCACAATGCACATATATACCAAAATATCAAATCAAATATCTTAAATATATACAACCTTATCAATTGTATTTCAATAAAACAGGGAAAGAAAAATCAAGAAAGCTGCTTTCAATTTCCTAGAAAGTTTATCCTGGTAGGATGAAAAGGACAACAGAAAACTAAATATATTTCAGCATGATCCTTACAAATACTTGTAATGTTTTGTGGATGCATTTTAAAATATGTTTTAAAATAGAGCAATGAACATAAACATTCATTCAATTTTTAAAAGCAATTTGAGGGTATCTCTTTGAGTCATGAATACATGTAAATAGAGCATTTTATGACAAAAAAAAAACACCCATGGTTATTATTTTACAGGATACCCAATTGCTTTGTTGTTGCTTTTAAAAATTTGTGTATGTTAGTAATGCAGAAGGGTAAATTTCATTTTGGAGTATTGCTATATACATATAGAACACACTGGCAATTTGCAATCTCACTCTTCTTTTCCCCTTTCCTCTTCTTTCCCCCGCCCACCCCTTTTCCATATCCAAAGATCTGCTCTCTAGTTTCCTGTCCATTCTTCTTTGTTTTTCTTTTAATTTACCTTTAATCACATTTTAAAGGTTGCTTATATAAGAGAAATCATGCAACTTTAATTTCAGTGTCTGGCACATTTTAGTTAACTTAATGGTATTCTTTTTCTTACAAATGGCATGATTTATTTTTTTCATGGCTACAGAATGGGTGAAATATCTGTTGATATAATATGTATCTGTTCATAGTCATCTAGGATGTTTCAATAGCTTAGTTATCATGAATCGGACTTCTAAAAATACTGGAATAGTTATCATCAACAATTGAAAAAACAATGAATGCTGGCAGGGATGCAGAGAAAAATGAACTCTCTTACACTGGTGGTGAAAGTCACTATCTAAATTAGTATGAAGAGTCGTCAAGAACTAAAAATAGATACAGTATTTGATCCAGCTATACTGTTCCTTGATATATTTCTGAAAACATACAGTTAGGCTATTCACTTATTCTATTTTAAAATGTTCACTAAGTAACATCACAATATTTTCCAAAGTATTTACAGCTGAATATATTCATTAAAAACGTTTGAGTTTCTGTTACATCATATCTTGGCTAACATCTTCTATTAATGGATTATTATTGATTTGCCAATCCAGAAAATATATAATAATGGGCTTATGGTGTTTTATTTCGCAATTTTTAAGAACTGCAAATAAAAGGTGAAAGATTTATGCACTCTGAAGAGACACTAGAGCATTTAAGAACCATAATTAAGATGAATACATTTTTAACTTTCTGAGCCACGGTTATTCAAACTTTTTACCCTTTTCTTTGAGATGTTCAATTTTTTTTATAAATTTGTGTGAATTTTTTTTTTTTTTTTTTGGTCTTTTTGAGATAGAGTCTCACTTGTGTAGTTCAGGCCACCTATGAACTCACTTTGTGGCCCAGGCTGGTTTCGAGCTCGCGATGATCCTCCTGCTTCATCCTCCTGGGTGCTGGGATTACAGGTGTGAGCCATCACTCCCGGCTGAATTCTTAAGTGTTATAATTGAAATAGTACAGCTATGAGAAGAAATGAAAACTTCAAAAACCATGCGGATAAAAATTTGCCTTTGTCATTGACTACACATAAACAGGGGGAAAATCTTTAATTTCACCATGATACCTACATTTTAAAGTCATACATTATTGTAGGCAATATACCAGTATCAGTAGGTTAAATAAGAACATTAAATTGCTGTGATGAAAGGATAAGTATTCAATTATGTGGGCACAATATTTCAAGAGAGATAAGCCATATTATTTCCAATAACAACATAAATATCAACTGATTATATATAAAACAAAACTTTTATCTCAATTGTACCAATTTAGAAACAATCACGTTTTTCTACTAAAATAATTTTTTTTTTTTACTTTGCTCTATATTTTCTGCACCCACTTCCCCTAAGTTCTACACTGTGTATCTAAAATATGGTAATAATTCTAGGAAATTACATACCAAATGTATGAGGTAATTAGAATTGGCTGTGTAATGTGTACAATTTGTACTTTGTCACATTGATTTGATTTTGTTAATTTTATTGAACCTGTCATGAATTACAGTATAAAACATTTTGCCAAATGTGTGTAAAAGCTTCTGTTTTGTATTTTATTATTTGCATACTGTGCAAACAATTTTGATCTTCTTCACTATCAGTGATTATTTCTGAACAATGAATTTGGTCATAACCAAATTTGAGTACATTACGTACTTGTTATACAGTAAAAGAGATAGAATAATAGTCTTTTGATAGGCATGATAATTATATATTTCTTTTCTTTTTGCTAACATTTCAGGCCTATGGTATTGTCATTAAAAATGACATTTTCATTTAATGCCTATGCTGTCTTACTTTGATGTAGTGTGTATGTTCTTGCTTTTTACTTCCAGAAAGAATATGAGAACTAGAAATATAAACAGTCTGTAATTTCGTTAGCTTTGTAATCTTTGATCTTTTCCAAACTTTTAAATCTGCTACTTTCTTTTCTTATACCTTTGACTGATTTTAAACTCCTTGAAGACAGTATGTAGTACAGTAGAAAATGCTCTATTTTATATTCTGTCACTTCTGGAGGTCTGTTTCAATTAAAGTCACATACATGCAAAAAGTTTTCCAAATGTATTTTTTTTTGTCTCCTTCATAACTGGTCACAAATATACCATTGATCTCAGCATCAGGCCATAGGATGTAAATTTACTCAAATGTAGGTTTAAAAATATCATTTTTATGTAATATTCCTTTGTTAATACATGGCTGAGATTTGCTTTAACATATAATAACTACAATTTGATATTTTGGCATGCATACTGAATGTACTGTTCAAAACCAGGTAATTAGTATTCATCTGTCTATAATTTCTTGGTGTTTGCAGTATTTCAGGCCCTTTCTTTTGCACTTTTATGAAACATGTTCTAGATTATTGTGAACTGCAGTTATCCCACTGCCCTATGAGCACCAGAACTTATTTCATCTACCTGTGCTTTGGTACCATTGTCCAACCTCACCTCCACACTTCCCAACTTCTCTTAAAGGCTATTCTATGTTTACATCAGCTATTTTTAGATTCTGCATAAGAGAGAGAACATGTGATTTTTGTTTTCCATATTTTAATCTTTTATGTTTTAAAATTTTAGTTTATAATACCATTGTGTAGTACTAGTGTTCACGTTCCCCGTGTGGAGTTGATACATGTGGATAATACACCTCAGTTCTTTTTTCAACCCTTATCCCTTCTCTCTTTCCACTGTCCCTTCATCTCTTGATCCCCTTCTACACCGAAAGCAATCTATCTCCCTACTTCTATTATCTATCTTTTCTTTTTAGGAAAAAGTAATAAATACATTTTTTTCTTATTTTTTTATTTTGCTCTTTACTTTTACTCTGAATTTCTCATATAAGAGAAATCATGTGATATTTAAACCTGTATATCTAATTTGTTTCACTCATTATTATGGTCTCAAGGTAAATAAATTTTCCTAAAAATAATTCAAGTTTATTTTTATGTCGCAGTAGTATCCATTATGTGTAAATACCACATTTTCATTATGCCTTCATTTGTGTTTTTATGTCTAACAACTATTAATACCAAAGTAGTAATCTTTATCTGTACAAAGCAGTTTTCTTAGAGAAAAAAAAAAAACCTAAATTACTTTGCAAGTACTCAGTCCTAGAGTAAAATATTCTGACTTACTTTACTTAGAACAGTAACAAAGTGGAACACGTAACTGATGATTATAGTAGAATATTTCTCAGAACTTTCTATCTGAATATTTTACTTAGTGAAGATAAAATTTGTAATAATTCTTTAGTGAACTGATTATACCGCTACCTATTCAGATCTATCTGTTCAAGCCTATCAAATATATCTAATTATATATTTTAATTTATTGTTCAATATTTTTCTTCCTGAATCTCTTTCCATTTAATAGTACTTTACATTATATAAAATCACTGATCTATTTTTAAAGAATACGACTGACATATATTGTATACACATGTTGCTTGGTTTAAAAATTATTTCAGCTGGCACTTAGTGGGAACTTGGTTCCAGAGTGTGCACTCCCTCCAGGGCAGCTTCTGCCCCACAACCCTAGGCCTTGGGTGTAGCAGGGGTGGCAGTTGGGAAGCACGGACAGTACCTCACAGACACAGACCTGGTTAAACCTGACATAGATGACTGTACAGCCAGGATCGAAACTGGACTACATTACCAGATTCCTTACCCAAAGCTGATTCATCTGCATGTAATGGTCTCATCCCACTATGAGGCCCAGGACTTCAAGCTCAGGAGAAACTGAAGAAATTTTCCCAACCAGTATATCTCAAGCATCATGATGAAGTTTCCTAATCCAGAAGAAAGTTTATTAAAATGATGAACCAATCACTTCTTGAATGTAAACCAGGTAAAGAGGCCCTTCTCCTTGATTAGGGGCAGAAATGTAAGTCCAATGTCTTCTTTAGTCCTCCAGAACTGCTCCTAATTATGACACTGCGTGCATAGACATCCCCAGCGTTTGTCAGGGTCTTGTTGCTTGAGCAGATGGAATTAATCTTAGAAGTCGTGGATCTTACATGCTCACTGCGGTCACCTGTGGAAGTAGACTGTGGCCTGTGGGAAGTAGGCTAATGATTATAAAGCTGCGAGAACTCTGTTCACCCTCCACCAGCTTATGCAAAGAAACCAGCCAGTTCCTGGAAGTGTTTCTGGCTACTTTAAAACATATACCTTGACCAGAATAATATTTGGGTTTTTTTCCCCTCCAAGTTACATATTTTCTTGAAACTGGGAGTTATGTATGTGCTTTTATTTTGGGGGGTGGTCCTTTGATTTTTCCAATTTCCAGATAAACTTCTTAGAAATGCTTCTTTGGACTGCTCATGGTTTTCCATGGAAATTTTATCACATCCATTTTCCCTTCGGATACACACAAGTGCATTAGTAAATGTGTATGTTTATCTTACCTGAAAGCCTGTGGTTGCAACCACTTACCTATAACTAGAGACCATACTCGTAAATGAAATAAATTGGACCCAGATGGATAAATATCATATTGTCTCCTTGGTGTAGGAAACTGATAGACAAGTAAAACTCAAAACTTATAATAGATGATAGGAAAGGGAAAGAAATTGCTCAAAGGAAGGAATGACTGGGATGAGGGAAAAAGAAAAAAGAAAGAAGGAATGCAAAATATAAATATATATATGAATAGCTGCAATAACTGTATGGCTGATGTCTGATGATTTGTTGAAATGAACAGTTAATGCTTACAATTTTTTATGTTCTGAGCAATTGTGCAAGCTTGTGTCTGGTGGTCTGAGCAACTGATTTGAAAGTAACAATATGCAATGGAATTACAATGGTGAACTCCTACCATCTTGTCTAGTGAAACTATGTATTATCTCTACTGACTTATCAAAGAATTATTTTCTCATTCCCTATAATGGTTTGAGCAATCTTTCATTCTTACATCTGGTAATCTGAGCAATATCATTGAGGATAGCGATATGCAATGTAACAACCACTGTTGAATAGTATTATTTTGTCTTGAGACTCTGTATCACTTTGAATGCTCTTGCTTTGATTTATTTATGTTTGTGATACTGGTATGCTGCTACTGTTCTATTTTTTTGTTTATTTGTTTCTCATTTATTACTCTCTTTTCTAAAAAATGGCTGTGATTACCTAAGATGACTTGGGATCTGAAAAAACTTCCTTGAAACTCATACTATATTCATTGTATTTTATTTATCTTAATTGAAATGTACAGAGTCTGAAATGGTTTTCTTTTTCTTTTCTTTCTTTCTTTTTTTTTTTTTTTTTTTTTTTTTTTTGAGACAGGGTCTCGCTGTGCCATTCAGGCTGGCCTTGAGCTCACTTTGTAGCCCAGGCTGGCCTCCAACTCATAGAGATCCTCCTCTCTCAGCCTCGCAAGTGCTGGGCTTACAGTCATGCCCCACCATAGCTAATTTGAGGTGGTTTTCAAATTATGTCTAAACAGAAGTGAAGCAAACAAAAGTGAGAATCTTTGCAAGTTGTTTGTACATCAGTGTTACTACATCTTAACTTCAAAGAGAGTGGGTATTGCCAGTAAGGACAAATCTCTACTAAAAGTAATTATTTGAACAATTCCTATGGATTTTCTTTTTTTTTTTTTTTTTTCTTCTGTTCATTTGAGAGAGTTTCACTTTGTACATCAGTTTGGCCTCAATCTTGCTGTGTAATCCAGGCTAGGTTTGTTCTACCACAGTGATATGTACACACTCATATTTATAGCGCCACAGTTTGTAATAGCTAAATCTTGAAAACAGCCCAAATGTCCATCAACTGAGGAATGGATAAAGAAGATGTGGTATCTTCATATGATGCAGTACTAATCTGACAAAAATAAGAGACCATACTCCTAAGTGGAATGATTTGGACACACATAGGCAAATACATTATTTATCTGGTGTGAGAAACCAAAAGTGTAAATACAGACCAAAATGTATACTAGATATTGTGAAATAGGAAAAAAATATTCACATGGGAAAAGGAAGTAGGGAGGGATGAGAAAAACAAAAAAAAAGTGATGGGAAAATAAGGCAAACATGGAAATAAAGACTTTGTAAATAAAGAGGGGAAAGGGGGTTGAAGGTGGGTAGGGGAATGGGAAGAAAAGAATCAAATTATATCATACAAGGGTTCAAATTCTCTATAAAAATGTGATCATTATGTATATATAAAATGTGCTAATAAAGTTAATTATTTAAATAAATTCTAATAATATTGCTTCTTTGCAGATCATATAAATCTTTCACCTTTTAAAATAAATTCTAAATTTAGTAAATAAAGGTGATATTTTTTCTAATATTACACATGCACACATATATACCTACAGATAGATAGATATGGATATATATTTTCTACAACATGGATGAATATTAGAAGTATTACACTGTGTAATAAGCCAGGTATGAAAAATCACATACAAAGGTCAAATTTTTGCAAATCTTCTTGGTACTTAATATGTAGATGCACATAGATAGAAAACAATTAGTAGTTGATGGACACCACTGTGAAGCAGCCCTGAGTAAGGCTTAAATGAACCAATTGACATTTTATGCTTACTTGTGAATCTGTGCAAGTCCTAGGCCCCTTGTCTGGAAGTGGGTAACAGGCTCATAGTAAGTGAACCTCTGTGAATCACTAATCCCTACTAAAACCTGTAATGGCAGATGAAGCCAGAAAGCCTCAAAGGATAAGACAAGATCACAGCCAAAGTCACCCATATAGGATCTCAACTAGATAAAGACTATAGCCTCAGGCACCTCACTCCTGGGTGGGTTAACTTAATCCTTATGAAGGATTAATTTAATACCTTACTTGGAGAAGTCCTTGAGTAATTCCACTCTTCTCGAGTACTCCCCTCCCTTCTTGTGATAACCAAATAAATACCGGCTACCTCAAGAAGGTCTTGGTCTTAGCCCTGAAAGAATCTCGAATTCTGAGAGGACTTTGATCCTCCTGGAGACCTGAAATCCTTTCATTTGCCTCTTTTTATTTAACCTTTGCCATACACTGTTTCGGGAGATTGTGCACCTGGTCAGCCTGCAATAACTAAGGGATATTATTTACTCAATAAGTATTTGCCAGGTGCTAGTTAAAGAGGATAAAGGGGAGTGATTGTTTAATAGTGACTTTATTTCTCTTTGGGATAATGACAATTTTTTTTACTTAGATTTAATTTTTCTACAGCATAGTAAATGCTCTAATGTACATTTTAAAATGATAATTTATATTTATTTTTGAAAAAATTGTACACATGATAGATGATAGATAGATAGATAATAGATAGAAAGAGACAGTGAGAGAAAGACAGAGAGACACAGAGAGAGACCTGTAGTTCACTAACAGGAGCAAAAGTCTCAGGATATTAATCCAGTGACCTCATAGTTTGCAAGTATCAGTGTCACCAACGAAGAGGTGACTCACAGAAGCCTAGATGGAACAATTCCTTTGCTGATATAGAGAAAAGAAGGAGGAAGATCAATTTCAGTAACTCAATGAAGAGCATCAGTTCTTACGATGAGTGGGTCAAAGGTTGCGACCAAAGCCAGGTGATGGTCTGCTCTCACCCCTCATTTGTTAGAGGTTGATAACCATCCAGCCTCCCCACCAGAAACAGATCAGGCAGAGGGACTGCCAGACTTTGGTCTCTGTTTCTGAAGGAAGCAGAGCAGATCTTTTGGCAAAACAAGTCTTCTATCATGTCCAGTGGCTGTCAGAAGACCCAATTAGGGCAAATTTAATTTTTACTGAATCATTATTATTTTCTAAATGTCGTGACATGGTTTTATCAGTGAACACAAAGAGAATTGCTCTGATGTGAGCTTATCCTGTAAAATAAGCAACAAATAAGGACTAAATTTATTTACAATCTAATTATACAGTGTTTTAGAAGGTGAAATTATTGAAATGGACTCGGACATTTTCTGCTAAAATAGGATTGATTTTCTGAGGAGGATTCTTCAAAGTTAAAAAAAAATAGTAGTTAGACTTCATTCAATATGCATCAAATACACAACAATAAAAACAGAGAGTTACCTTCATTGCTAATCAGCAGAATGGAAGTAAGTTTTTCTTTGGGATATCATTTTCCATCCATGATGGAGTTTTTCTCTTCTACAGGTTTGGGAGAGTTTTAAAACATAATCCCTAAAGCAATGAATGATAATTAATAATCTTCTCTTCAATCTATTTAGAAAGGTACTACTTATGGTCTATTCTTAGGAGAATTGAGAAGATAATGATTTAATTCATTTCCATGTTCTCTAATTCAGAGAAGGTATTTAAATTGAGAAATGATTTTCTAATTCAGATAAATTTAAATTGAGAAATGATTTGAAAAGAGAAATGATTTTAAAAGTCTGCTAATGTACATAAAGGAGCATGTTATTTATATGAAGTATGTTGATACGATAATTTCATGAGAAATCTGTCAATATTCAGTGAATAGTGACATGAATATGAAAAGAACATTCTTTGCCTACCTTTTAAACAAAATATGTAATCCTGGAAGTATAGATTGAGACAAGAACACAATTCAAGTTAGAAGGATTTCTGAGTGGAAAAGAAAATGCACTAGAACTACATACTTTCACATAGTAAATTCCTTAAATGTTTAAGTGAATTTACTACTTTAAAAAGAGAAAGTAGAACTATGGCTTTTATTTGCTTATTTCACACTGTTAGCAACTAATAACAATAACTAGTTCATATTCTTTCAGCAAGTATAGAAATAGCCTAAAAACTTTATTTTCCCCACAGAATCAGAGAACCCTAGAATAAATGAGATATTTATTATTAGATACTGTGTATTTATTCTATTTCATGTTGTACTTTATTTGAAATATATACTTGAAATATTGTATCCAATATTTACCACTCTCTTTAATTTATGTTCACTCTATTTCTGTACTTACAATTTTTAAAATATTAATAGGAGCAATTACAAGTTTTTGAAAGTAATTTCAAATTTATTCTGATCAATTTTAACCTAGATAACTATTGTTACTAATACACAGAAGATATTTGGAATAATAGATAAATTTATATGTCGTTCAGCTTTGAACAATGCAAACAGCTAACAAGATAATTTTATAATATATATTGTTCTTATTTTAATACTATCTTATTCTTACTAGGACAAGTACGTGATTGTTTCTATGAGCTATTGTACAATAAGAAAACTTTATTTTCAATGTATCTCAATATGTGTTTCATCTCTGAGGCTTGCTCATGATTTCAACATATCATACTTTGGTAATAAATCTGTTCTACATTATAAAGAATATCTTTATCCTCCAAATTCCAATAAAATACTTTATTCTACTGAATGAAATCACCTCATTGCTTAAAATACATGAGCAGGTTTAATTTACATATAAAACATTCACTTTTTGGTTGATTTATCTATTGTCACAGTTCCTTTTCAACTAGCACACCCTATTAAATGTCATTTTTGTTCATTCTGTCACTAATAGATATTTCTCTGATTTTAATTATGCTGCAAATTCCATGTCTGAAATAGAGCTCTGCTGTGGTGCTGCAGACCTGTAGTTCCTGTTATTAACCTCTGGATCATTCACAAAGTTATATTTACTTTGCTATTTGAGCAGTCTAGTGTCAGGTTTTATTGCAACTATTACTATGTGAAGTTGGTTTTTATTTCACTATTTCTTTTTTTGTTTCAAAGTTAGGGCATCTCATGAGGTTTGATTGAGTTCTAAGCACTTGTGTTTTCTTCTTTTATGCCCAGGATTAAAAGGCCTTATTATTTTGCTTTATCTGTGTTATAATTTCTTTTAAAAAGCCCATTCCTCCCAATGATGACTCCCTCTGAAATAAAGTACAAGCTACAATATGTGGAATATATCCTCCTGCACAATACTAACATGTAGGCATTTTCTTCCCTGTTGTAGTTTTTTAAACTCTAATGCCGATTACAATTTAAAAAATAGTCAAATTGTTCCTGATTTTTGTATTATAGTTCCCACCTCTCTGTAAGAAATATTAATGAACTGTCTGTGTCTAATACACATCAATATTCTTTGATATTTATTTTAATATAAATCATTAAATTGTTCTAACCTGACTTCAACTCTAATCTTTGCAGAAAAGGAGTATCAAGACCTTGTATTTTAGGCAAACAGTTCTCTAGCATGGCATTCATCTGTGAGTGAGTCTTTGCTAGAGGCATTCCCAAACTACCTTCTTAAGAGTTTAAATCTGTACTCTGGTTTCTCTTCAGAATGTATAAATCTTTCACCTTTTTAAAGAGTTTAACTCTAAACTCTTCCCAGGTTTAACTCTAAAACCTGCAGTAGGAAATACCATACTTTTATGAAGTTGACAAGCATACAAAGTATCTATATTGCCCTGATTCTATAGAAATGAATTGATTAAAAATAAGCCTTCTATCTTAATTTTTAGAAATCACTAGATGCAGGTAATTCTCCTCCTTATAGCTGCTTTTGTGACCAGAAGAAACCCTCCTTCACAAGCCTAGATGAAGTTTACTTGGAAATCTGGAAGCTTCCTCCAAGCTTGCACAGATTTAATGCAAGTTTTTTACCTATTCTGTTGTTTGAAGTAGAAACTAAACCCTGCAAATATTGAAATTTCAACCAACTTCACTATACCATAATGTGTTTATGCAATTACCGATATCGTTTCTCCAGAAAAGCCATATCCTCAAAAACTACTGCTTTTTTTTCTGGAGGAAAATGTTGAAACTGGAAGAGTTCAGCATTTTGTTAAACTCTGCATCACTGCATGGTCACTGTCTGTGGTGATTACAGTTCAGTGTCGAATTGATAGCCTTTGGGGTCTGTGTGGGGGATTGGTGGGACACACCTCTGCATGTGTTCCTGTGGGCTGTGGAGATGTGTCTGAAGGATCTATATGTCTGGTTCCTTAACCCCTTCCAGTGCTGCACTGTTCTCCTGATCATCTTTTCAACCACCTTGAAATAAACATCTTTGCTCCATAATGCTTTTCCACCACAGTATTTCTTCCTTGGAGCCAGCCCATCATAAAATGATTTCCCTGATACACAAGCTAAATCAGACCTCTCTTCCTTTATATTGTGTGTGTTGGAATTATAGGAAAAGCAGGAAATAGGGAAGCTGACTAACAGACTTTCCAAAATGTTAACTAATCTGCAACCACTTTGATCCTCTTGCTTCTCCTTTGTTATTAGTGTTTGTTTTCAGTCCCTCTCTCTAGTACTTTGATAATAGCACTAGAGCCACCCTGAAGGGCATATTCTTAAAAGGACTTTTGCAAAAATCTTTATTCTTTCTAAGTATATGGGATCTTTAAATTTTGTTACATAAAGCACTAGTCTGTTAAGTGAGGAATAGAAGACTCTACATTTTTTAGGTAAACATAGCACTTGTATTCACAGACAGGAAAGGTGTAAAGACTGATCATTGTGTCGATCTGAGAAGTTTAGAAGTTATCTAAGCAACTCAGTTGTGTGCCAGGGTCCGTCCTTTGTGAACATCTCATCCTGTGCAAGAAGAAGGTACAGGGATAGTGTGAGTGCTATATCTGCCGTGGGGCAGAGCGGGGAGACTGCTTACAATATAAGGGAAGGAAAGAGGTTATTGTCTGCACTTTGTACTCTTGTTGTTTTGCTGCCTTCTTCCACCTTGAATTTTTGCCCCTCTGCCATGCCACCCTGCCTTGGAATCAGCTATTACAAGCTTCTTTAATGTGGAATATGAAACATTCTTTTCATCAGAACAGGGAATGGAGTCCTACAAAAATATCTAAAATGAATCTGGTCAAACTAATATTTTTTTCTTTCTTTTTATTTATGCACATTAATTTGCCAAAGCCTAAAATCCTTTGTCTTTTCATTTTTACATGATCCACAAGTCTGTGTTCAGTTTAGCATATTAGTTTAAGGTAGTAATTGTTTCTTTGGCTCTCCATTTTATTTATGTGTGGGCTCCCATTTGCATTTACAAATTACCAGACAAAATTTGGATGTTGTATTTGCCTTCATCTTTAGTAGAACAGTTGAATTGTTAAGTCCAGCTCGGGTCCTTTCTTTATAGGTCAAAGGAAATGTTTTATCCCCTTTACACAAAAATAATTGATTATGAAATTTCCATATATTGAATGGTAGCTCCTTAAATTCCTGGGCATAGAAATTCAAAAATGTGGGGCTGGGGATTTAGCTCAGTGGCACTGTGCCTGCCTGGCAAGCACAACGTCGTGAGTTCGATTCCTGGTACTAGAAAAAAACCCAACCCCCCCCCAAAAAAAAGAAACTCAAAAATGTAGTAATTTCATTTGGAAGCAAAAGTTTTGCAATTATGATTCAGATAATGCCTAAGATGAGATCATACTTGATTAGGATAATCCCAAAGCATGTCTTTATGGGATACAGAAGATACACAATGACTCATGAAGAAGGTGATGTGAAGATGGAAGCGGGTGTTCATCAAGGAAGGGCAAACATTTGCTGAAACCCCTATCAGTAGGAAACAGTTAGAAAATCATTCTTTCTCAGATCTCAAAAAGAAACTGAATTTTTAACACTTTGATTTCATACTCCTGGCCTCTAGAACTGTGAGAAAACACTCTTCTGTTGTTGGAAGCGACTAAATTTGTGAAAAATTTTACAACAGCCCTAGGAAACTATTACAGAGTTCATTTTACGAACATAGATAATGATGTGCCTGGCACCTTGTTGACCCAGGCTTAGCCACCAGTTTACTAAGTTTAATTATACTGAAGTTGAAGAAAGACCGTCACAATAGATATAATGGCTAACTTAATTAACTGAGTTTAAGAAGGCAGTATTCAAGAAGGGAGTGTTCAATAATCTGCTTTTTTACTTTTTACATTTTGCCATGTATTGCTTTGTTACATTTGCATTATTGAAATGTTAATGATGCTTCAGGAACTTAAAATATCATCTACCTTCCATTATTATTATTTCTTCCTTTACTTGCTGAAGGATGAATTAAATATCTTGGGGCATGGAACATAGATTTACATGAAATAATGTGACACTCCCTCTTTGAACACTTACAAAAAGAAGAGAGAGTTACAATAATCTCAGACTGTAGGTGAATATATTCCCCCTATTTATTATGTTTAAAGCAAAGACAGGAAAAAAAATATACACATAAATATATGAAACTCAGAAGTTTAGGAGTGACTCATAGCCTTGTAAACTCAGTAAGAATGATAAAAGAAATTTAATTTTTAAGATTTGGAGATATCAGAATTAGATATGAAATTCTATATCTATTTTCCTTCATGTATAACCCAAGTGTTCAGCAGACAGAGCTTTTAAAAACTTTTGGTAATAGTTTCCTGTGCTTTTATACTTTATACGAAAAATTATTTAAGACAACCTATTTGAATATCACAACTTTCAAACTGCAAGTTTAGGTAAATCAATTATTTTCCCCAAAGTATTCACACATTATCTTTGTTTCAGTATTTTCTGCCTGTTTTGTAAATTTTGATATGAAAGTATGTCTGCATCTGCATATCTGTGTAAAAAACATAAAATGAACTCTGAATATAAGCAGATAGGGTAGAGCACTGTCACTGGAATGAAAGTTGGATTGAGAAGAAATAAGCACTAGCAATAGCTACAATAAAAGCTGAGGAGCATTTTGCGTACTCTAAAGGGAGACATGGGACATTTTTAATGAGAATCAAACTTGACTTGAAGACTTTTCTGGCAGTGAGCACATTCAGTGCAAGGGGAACTGAAGTTTGAGTGAGCAAGGAAGGCAGTGGAACAAAATCCCTGGGGAAAGTTCTGATCCCAGGGGAAGAAGACCCAATAAATGGATTGAGTTAAGACAGGAGCTGAATGCTAAAACTCCAACAGCTGACAAACCATGAAAGGATCCTTTTTTTCTCTTTCCTTACATAATATGAGGCCATTTGGGAAGAGCATTTGTTTTGAGAAAAAACAACTCATGAGCAACATCAGTGATTTTTGCTAAATGTTTAGGCAATGAGAAAAGGAGATGTAGTAATCTCTGAATTATTCAGGGCTGATTATGTAGGTGATGGACTTTTTCAGATGTTTCTGTTTCTCTATCTTTTTCTTTTCTATTTTCCATCTGTTGCTCACAATTGGTCATTTCACTCTTCATTAGTCTTTTTACCAGAGGGCTGGGAATTATTTTGAAACTCCAAAGTCTTTAAATGTTGCATCTTGTTTGCATCTTAATTGAGATTTTGTTTGTTTATTTCTGTCTCTGTGGGCTACAGCAATCTATTTCCTAACATCAAAGAGGATTTCAGAGAAGGAATGGCTCTTGAAAACCATCCAATCCAGTAGTATCATAAAATGTTAATTGAGAAGAGGAAAAAAAAAAGGATCAAAGCTCAGATCTGCCCAAATTTAAAACATTACTCCTTCACCAAGGTCACACTCTATTACAACGTGATAAAATTATAAGTAAGTTTTACAAAGATTTATTGGAAATGTTGATTTTCTACTTACTGATCAGTCCCATCATTTTTGTTTTGTGTTGTTTTTGTTACTGGGAACCGAACTCAGGACCTCATGCTTATCAGGCAGGCACTGTGCCACTGAGCTACATCCTGGCCACCTACACCACTTTTTGAAAAGTTGTTTTGCATATCTTTAATATTTGACGAAAATTTTTTCTGTCTTCTGTCATACTGTATGCCTTCAGGATATTTTCCTGTAAAGTTTGGCAACAGAGTAGTAGCAAGCCTACTTCCAATCATCTCTCTCTTCTTTGATTTTATCAAAAAATCGAACAGATCTTCCATTTGTAAAACTATTTGTAATAGTTTGCAAAATCATCACCGTAAGGAAGCAGGAATTGAGAAGAAGCAGCATATTTGAAGAAAATCTCTTCCTTTGATAATGCAACAATTGCATCTGAAATATCTCCAAGAATTGGATGCTGAAGGGTTGATCCTCAGCTTAATATTCTTACTAGGGAGTGAATGGTTCAGGGTGGAGTCCAGTGGAAGAAAATTATGTCCCTGTGGATGTGTTCTTTCAGGGACTATTAAGGTCCTCGCTCCTCCTCTTTTCTTCCCCACAGCAGCCTTGAGGTGGGCACATTTCTTTCCCAGACTGCTTCCATAATGCATTACGGAAACATACACCCTAAGGCAACTGCTCATGGACCAACTGATCATGGACTGAAACCTCTGAAAACATGACCTAAAGTAAACCTTTTCTCTTTTTAAGCTGTAAAATATGTTATCTATGCTATTTTGTTACAGTTACACAAAGCTGATTAATGGACATGATAACTAAACCATTTCAAACCAGACTCACCTAGATCTTTTAGTTCTATAATTGGGACTTTCACTTGAATCTCCTCATTCTAGGCACAGCCCGCTTCAGAACTCTAAGACTCAGTATTAGATATCCTATGCTTCTAGCATGATTGCCATGCCTGTTGACCTTTACTTATTGGGGCAACTAAAGACTAAAGCTTTGAAAGGGGCAGAAAAGGGCAAAAAGAAAACAGTTGTAGTGTTTGACCAAAGAATCACTTTACTTCTACAGGACATTGCTACATTGTGTGTGTGTTTGTACATGTGTGTGTCTGTGCACATGTGTACATATGCACATACTTGTGTTTTAATTCTTCACTTTCTCCTTTGAGACTGATATAAATTTCCCCTCTTTGGGAAAGTGGAGTAACCTACATAACAGTTTATTAGCTTGCATTCAATAAATTGCCTGCCTCCTTTCAATTAATTCATAAATGTTTTCCAAGAACTAACAACCTGTTCCTTTTTCATTGGTTGATACACAGAACTAAGATAAAAGTATATGGGTGGAATTTAATTAAAAACTATCTAAAACACATCTTTCTTTATTCTAAGCATAATAATGTAATAATTATAATTTTATTAACTTTTTCCAAGTCCTACTGTAGGAGATAGAGTGGCAGAGCTGGCTGGGGAAATGAGCAGGGCCTGTTAATTACAAGACCCTAGGGCAACACCAGAATGCCATATATAGAACTTCTCATGAGCTCCCATGAGATGTGGACAGCATACAAGAAGACCAGACACCACAGGGAGCCACTATTATGAATTCCCACAGTAGCCCACAGTGTGTTTCCCAGGACGATATGTACTTTTATTTTTTAATTTGTTTTCTGTTTGTCTTTGTTTGGCACAAGTTCACTCCGCAGAGCTAGTTTCTCCTGTGCTCCTATTCACCCCACATGTTTCAAATAAACTTTCGGCACCATTTTTGCTGTACTACTTTCAATTCTTTGCTCAAGGCAAGAAGGACCTGGGATACTTTTAATTGGTGAGACATTTCTAAAGACACTACTCAGTATCACTCCCGTTTTACAAAGTATTCCAGTCTTCTTTCCTACTTCACTATGCACAAACTTTATGCTCAAACTGAGACAACTCTATTGCCTTTTCAAAACTTCAGTCTCCAATCCCTCTTGGTTTCAGAAATGGTCCATTTCTACCTAAAAACTGTATCTATTTTAAACTTGGTTTATACATTTCTGTTCAGATTGTCTTCCTTAAACTTACTCTTTTTTCTATGCCTCCAAAATACAATGCCTTCAAAATACAGTGGTGTCACTGTTCATGAATTTAATTTATCCCATTGTGCTGGAAAACATGGCTGCATTCCTGTTCATGAGCGAAAGATGAACCCAGTCATGTTCATCACCTGATGCAGAGTTCACAAACAAATAAAATTTGGCCAAGTGTTCTGTTTGTGAACCCAATTGTTCTTAAACAAAAGTGTTTGTGCACCAGGGTACCACTGTACAGAAGTAAGTCAGTTTTAACTAAAAACTGTCCAATTGTGAAACTTCTTGTTCCTAAATATTGTGTATACTTTTTACTTACATTCAGATCATCGGGCTATCATTACTCAGGGTTACAGAAAGAGTTATTTTATATACAATTATTTGAACCTGATTAGCTGACCCTATGTTAAACTCTTTCCTACAATGTAACTCTTTACTATAAATCATTCTTTTTAATTGTGAGTATGTCCGTATATGTCTCTACTACACTGTATTTTCAGGCAAGAGAAGGAAACACTTGTAATTTAAATTCATATTTGACAGTTTTATGGTTTGTGTCTGGATGTCCCTCCAAAGCCTCATGCAGTCATGGGGCAGGCTTCTAGAGTTTATGATTGATTCATGGTCCAATGTTGGGATTATGTGTGTGAGTGTTACACCCACCCTGGAGTGGATAGTTTACATACAATATAAGGGAGAGAAAGAGGCTTGCTCTTCCAGCTGCCACTCCCCCTTTTGGCTCTTGATGCTTTTGCTATATTCTGCCACCATGAAAAGTTGCCCTCTGCCATGTGCCACCTGCCTTGGAGCCAGCTGAGTATGGACTGAAACCTCCACAAACTGTGAGCTAAATAAACCTTTCCTTCCTTAATATTGAGTGTCAGGTACTTTGTCTCAGCAATGAGAGAAAAGCAACCAAGACAGACAGTTATATAGTATTTTGTCATAAGCACCACAAAATAAGTACTTATGAATTAATTTTTCTTTCTTTCTTTTTTTTTTTTTTTTTTTGTTTTTTATCCAGTACTGGGAATTGAACTCACGACCTCACACTTGACAGGCAGGCACTGTGTCTCTGAGCTAAATCCCCAGCCACAATACTTATGAATTAAATTAAGACTTTTTTTCAATTTTGTAAATAAAATGAGGGGGCTGGAGATATAGTTCAGTGGCACACCACCTGCTTGGCAAGCACAAGGTCCTGAGTTCAATTCCCAGTACCAAAATAAAAAGTAAATAAAATGAATTAATTGTATCAAAATCTAAAGTGAAAGTTTCATTACTGTAAGAAGGCAGTAGCAATTTTTAATAGGTAAAGCAGGTACATGTCATTAGTTGAAACACGTAATATAACTTTTGATTAAGGGAAGGGGAGTTAACAAGTTGAGACTAAAACTTCAGCCTCTAAACAATTTCCTGAAAAAATGTTGTACTCAGCCTATTGCTTAAGGAATAAAGCCTAATTCTTAGTCAAAAATACTTTTGTAATGACTGGTAGACTTTAGTTAATTAACATAAAAAGATCTCTAATTGGAGCCAGGACAATATATATGGAAAACACCGGAGTAGTTTCTGATAAGGATAGACAGGATTCTTTCCAATCAAATGGTGTGTTAGCTGTCTTAGAAGGATTTGTAATTTTTACAATTTCCCTGTTTAACTTCAGGATACTTCTTTCGTTTTAATCGTTGATTTCTTGGGCCTGAAGTAGATCAGTTCAATTGAGTTTAAATTGATTGATTTTGCCTGGCAGCCTTCTAATATATGAAGGTTAGTGGATTACATCCCATGAGAAGAATCTCGCACTGCTTGGGGAGGAGTTTATATGCAGGCTGGCTCTTAAACCCAAAATAGTAATTAATGGAGCATAGGTTTCATGTACTATTGACCAATTTATTATCCTCTGCTCTGAGGCTGCAAACTGGAGCTATAATCTATGTCAGACTTTGACAGATGCACAACAGAGGCTTAAAATATTCTGAGAGCAAAGAATCTGTGAGTCCAAAAATGATACTATCACAGTGACAGTGAGTTTTAATGCATGATTGAAAGTAGAAGAACATCTATTTCTTCAGGTTTGATCAGAATTTTGCAATGAGGGAGAGGGAAATTTTAATACATAATTTTTTTGAGGTGTAATTTAAACAGGCCCAGCAAAAAATAAGAGACAATGAGAAAAGACTCTAAATTAAAATCACTTTGGAAGAATAGGGGAGATGGAAAGACAGACAGAGTAATTAATTATGTAGATAAATATTCTGTTGTTCTACAACATGGGAAGTAATTAAAACTAACAATAATTTGTATTATATTTCAAAATAGCTAGGAAAAAGATTTTTAATATTCCCAAGAAGTAACAAATATTTGGTGTGACATGCAAGCTACTTTTCCTCACATTATTTTACAATTTTTTGTGTTAAAATATGACAATGTATTATACAAGTAATATCGGTCAATTAAAATTTTAATAAAATACCATAGAACTCTAAATAAGGTCTAATTTTCTGGACTTTGGAGGTGTAGTGACTCATTATTCCAAGATCTTTCACCTGATGAAGAAAACTAGAGATCGATATTCTTAAAAATGTTGTTGCAAAATCCTCAATAAAATACTGGCTACAAGAACTAACAAAGGACTATACATCATCAGAATTCCAGCTGGTGGAATTTATTGCTGAAATACAAGCACAGTACAACATATATAAATCAATATAGCATATCACATTAGCAGAATGAGGCAAAAATACTTTTTCAAAAAGCATTTGAAAAACCTCAAGACACCATGATAAAAATCTAAACAAACTGGAAATGAATGCTACAATAAATACCATGGATTAAAATTTGACAGTTGGCATCAAACATAATAGAGAAAGGCACAAAGGTTTTCTTCTAATATAAAGAGTAAGAAAGTGGTGCTTATTTTGTCCCATTTAGTCAACATAGGATTAGACATTCTATAACTAGAGAAATTCAAAAACATCCAAAATTTAAAAGAAGAAGTAAAATTACCTTTACTTACAGATGATGTGATCGTATACCTAGAAAACTGTGGTAGTGTACATACCTAACACAAGAGAACTGGTGAATTCAACAAAATGGTAAGATACTATATTAGTGATATTTCTGTTGCTGGGACAAAATACCTGCCACCCACAACTTAAAGGAGACTTGTATTTTTCATCGCAATTTCACAAGTCAGCTAACTCCAAAGCAGGAATGGTGTAGTGGAAGGACCTCTCAGAGGAATGGTTCTCACTTCTTGGTAACCAGGAAGCAGAGAGAGCAGAAGAAGACAGAAAGAGATGTATTCTCCAGAGGTGTGGCTCCCAGTGACCTGCCTCTTCCAAGTAGGTCTGCTTTTAACAGCACATTCAGCTATGAATTCATCAATATATTAATCACCAAATGGATATGGAGACCCCAATTCCCAATTATCTTCCAAAAGCTGCACCTCTGAACATAAGAGACTTTTGGGAGACATTTTAGTTGTAAATTGTAGCAGATACCAATGTTTTTTTTTTTTTAAACAGTTTGACTCTCATTAACTAAAATGCATAATTTCAAAATTACTTTCAAAAAAATAATTCCATTGTTAATAGCATAAAAAAGAATAAAATATTTGAAAGTTGGCCAAGTAAGCAAAAGTCACATACATTGAAAACCACAAAATATTGCTGAAATTAAAAGGACATATGTACACATAAAAGTGGAAATACGTTGGTACTTATGGATTAGAAGGTTTCATATAGTTAAGGCAACACGACTACCTAAAGGTATCTACAGATTGATTGAAATACCTGTCAAAATCCCAATGATATTTCTCATATATATGAAGAATCATTCAAAATTCAAATGGAATCTAAAAGAAATACAAATAGACAAAACAATCTCAGATAAAGAAGAGCAAATTGGATATCTGCTATTTCCAGCTTATTATGAAACAATAGTATTCAAAGTAGTAAAGTACTTACATAATGATAGATATATGAATCAGTAGAATAAAACAACACCTGTAGTAGATAGTACATTACTTTTAGTAATAGCCATTACACTGTACACTATATTGCTAAAACTAACTCCTCCTTTCTAACTGTACATTTGGACCAACACTCAACCACTTTCAACTCTCCCTTCTCTCCACCTTTGGCAATTCCCAAATCATGTGTACTTCTATGAGCTTGACTTTATTAGATTCCATGCATTGGTGGAATCATACCGATATGTCTTCCATGCTTTACTAGCTTTACTTAACACAGTGTCATCCAGATTCATTCGCATTGTTGCAAATGGTAGGATTTACTGTTTACATATGTTTTCTATACATATCTCTGATTTTCTTATTTCTTCTTTGTATTTAAAATCTGTACTCAGATCATTTGATAAGTTGAGTAAATCCAGATATATCATTCACTTACAAAGAAATAAAGTTATTATTTCTAAATAGATGAACAAGAATAAACCCCTGCATAAACACATGAAGAAATAATAAGGGTTTCAAGATGATTTATTCAGAAAAGAGAGTCTTTTCCAAAAGTGGTGCTGGAGAAACTAGATATCCACATATTTCTTATTTAGTTAGAGATTTACTATTCATTATATACAAAACTAACTCAAAATGAATCAAAGACTTTGAAAAGAGCTAAATACATGAAATTTTTGAAGGAAAACATAAGGAGAAAATTTTATGACCTTGGATTTTATGATTTTTACATATTATCTCAAAACAAATTGAAGAACTAGAAAATTGGATAACAAAAATTTTAACATTCTGTGACTAAAGACACTATCAACAAAGTGAAAACACAATCCACAGAACAGGAGAAAATATGTGTACATCATATACATAATAGGAATAATATTAGAATATGTAAATTCAACTTACATTTAACAAAGTTAGTATTTAGAGTACATAAGTAACACATATAATTTAAATAGAAAATAAAAGTGGACCAAAAATTTCCATTTGACCCAGCTATTCCCCTTCTTGGTATCTTCCTGAAAGAATTAAAAACATCCTAACACTGTGATGTATGCATACCAGGAGCACAGTTTTTAATAGCTAAATCATGAAAAGAGTCAGAATGCCCATCACCCTGTGAAGATGTGAGGTTTTTTTATACATTGGAGTAATACTCAGCCATAAAGAAGAATAAACTTGAGATGTTTCTAAGTATATGGATAGACCTTGAGACAACATGCTAAAGTGAAATCAATTTAACACACATAGGTTATATTGCATTGTTTCTCTGGTGTGAGAAACAAAATGTGTAAAGAAAGACCTGAATGTATGCAAGATATTATGACATAAGAAAAAAAAATTCAATATGAAAGGGAACAAGGGAGTAGTGAGGGGAAAAGGAAGGTTGAGAAAAGGAAAAAACCAGAAAGGAAGAAAAAATGGAAAGAAAGCTTCTGTAACTAAGGAGGGGAAGAGGGATTGAAGGAAGTGTAGGGGAATAGAGAAAGAAGAGGAATTGAGATACATCATGCACATGTACAAAGTCGCCATGATGAATGTGATCAGTATGTATATTTGCAAAGTACTGATAAACTTTTAAAAAAGGGAAGTCTGACATGATGTAACAAGAATGAACTTTGGGCATATTATGGAAATTGAAATAACCCAGTCATCATCTGAAAAATACTGAATGATTCTCCTGATACAAGGCACTTAAAGCGGTGATATTTCGAGAAACAGAAATCAAATCCTAGTGGCCAGAGTCTAAAATGAAAGGATGATGGGAAAGGATTGTTCAAGTGTAACAGAGCTCAGCTGTGGTACAAAGACATTTCCAGAAATATATGCTGGGGATGGTTGCACAATAATGTACTTAGCATATTTAAAGTACTGATTATGTGTAGAGCACTGAATAATACATATAACTATGCAACAGTGTTCTAGAGAACTCATGAACTCCTTTTGAAGACCTTCTCAACTACATCACTCTTCCCATGATTCTCTCAAGTCTAAGTGATCTAAGAATATCACTTTGGATTTTAATATATCTTTCATTGATGTTTTCAAGCAATTTGTGTAACTGACCAAAAGTTACTATTTCAGAAGTATAAAAGTGAATTTTTGTGTGTATCTGTGCATCTGTATGTGTAAGTGTTTGAAGCAAGAATTTCATGCCTTACAGAGCAATATAAAGCATTCAGTTATACAATTTTATAATCAGGAAGTTGAAGAGGTAGTGGGTAGGAGAAATGGTTTTCCACAGATTTCTAAAATCTCTACTAAATTTCATCTACTAATGGTTTGAACAATCTTTCATTCTTACATCTGGTAATCTGAGCAATGTAGTTGAGGATAGCAATATGCAATGTAACAACTACTGTTGATTGGGATTATTTTATCTTGCAACTCTGTATCACTTTGAATATTCTTGCTTTGATTTGTTTATGTTTGTGATACTGGTATGCTACTATAGTTCTATTTCTTTGTTTCTCACTACTAGTCTCTTTAAAATAAAAAAAGCTTCTTTGTATCTCAGTGATCTGCTGTTACATTTCAATCATATAAATCTAGAATTTTTTACATTTTCCCCTAGAAACAAATATTTAGATTGCATTCAGAGAGGTATTTAAATAGTTAATAAGAGTCTGCCTTCAAAAACCTTGTTTACAAGAATGAGCATTGGACAGAAACACTAAGTGTAATTATCTTCCTAACATTATATTTTATGTGTTTTAACCTGGTCCATCAATTTTCACTGAGGTGTCAAAGTTCTGTTTCTGTTTTCCATCCCCTAGGATGTAGATTATTTCAGCTATCAGTTTTTGACATCTTCTCAATTATCTCCTTTTTTAAAAAATAGATTTAAGTAATAGTAGGTTTTGAAAGATCCTTAAAGGCTAGCAATTTACTTTTCTGAAGCAAAAACTAAGTAAATACTTAACTATAAAAAATTACAATTGTAGCAATTACAATTTCATGGAAAAGGACTTGGAATATAGCTCAGCCTCACAGCACCTGCCTGGCAAGCACAACAAGGTCCTGCATTTGATTCACAGAACCAAAAAGAGAGAGAAAGAGGGAGAGACAGAAAGACAGACGGAGAGACAGATAGAGACTGAGAGAAAGGGAGGGAGGTAGAGAAAGAGAGAGAAAAAAAGGAAAGAAAGAAAGAAAGAAAGAAAGAAAGAAAGAAAGAAAGAAAGAAAGAAAGAAGAAAGGGAAAAAAGAAAAAAGAACAGAAAAGAAAAAAGGAAAAGAAAGGAAGAAAAGAAGAAAGAAGAAAGAAAGATTGGAACTGAAAACTCAGTTTTAGTGGGCTGGTGTTAAAGCTTGCGGGTGCAGCACCTGCCTGGCAAGCACAGAGTCCTGAGTTCAATTCCAAGTATCAAAAAAGGAAAAAAGAAAGAGAAAAAATTTCATGGAAACAAAAGTTAATATTTTAGGATATGATTTATATGGGAGGGAAAAGTAGAAAAACTTTAATAATTAAAGTCAGGGCAGGACCATAGCATTCCTATGTTTTTAGTATATGTGCTGCTGAAGTGAACACATTCCTCTTGTTTACAAAACAAAGAAATGTCAATCCATATATAGTTGTAATACTGAGGTGGGAAAGCCCAAAGCCCATGGGATGCAGGTGCCATCCAAGCAGGAGGAAATGTTTTAAAATCTGAAGATGAATATGCAGATGAAATGGCTTAGCCTTTTGGTGATATGATCTTAGTTACTGCGGAAGTGATGGAGGTGGTAGGTGGGAGCAAAGTACAAAGAAGCAGAAATGCACGACCTAAAGGAAATGAAGGCTGGGAAAGATCATAGGGCAAACATTGCCTTTATTTTGATAACACATATGAAGTCAGTTTTTCCTTTCTTGGTAGAGATTTACAACTTGGAATAGATAAAGAAACATAATATTACAACATCTCTGTCAGAGAGATATTTGAAAAAATAATCATTTAGAGGATGCTGAAAATACATTATTATGAGAAATTAATTTTTTTCTATTTCTCTGCCTTCCCTTACCTACTCTCTGTCTCAAGTGCTTACTTAGTTTCACATCTTGAAAGAAAGAAGTGACACATTTCATTCATCCAGAAATACTTTCTGATAATCTCTTAGGACTTTAGAATAAAATTTGTAGTTTTTCTGCTATTACTATACTTTATTCAAATCTGATGCTCAGCGCCTGTTGTGCAGTGTGGTAATTATTTGCATAGAAGCTTGGCTTCTTCAGCGAATTAAACATAGAGATCCTTGGAGGTTGTGGAATGAACCATCTTCCTCAGTGGAAATTATTAAGAACTTGCTATAATGAGGAAAGTAGTGGTGTCACTAAAAAACCTCTAAAGAAATAGCTGGAAAACCAGGTGTGGTGGCACAGGCCTCTAATCCTGGCACTCTGGAGGCTGAGGCCAGGGGATTGCTGTGAGCTTGAGGCCAGCCTGAGCTGCATAATGAAACCATGTCTCAGAAAGATAAAGAAATAACTGGAATTTGATTGTTATGTGTTTTCCAAACAATCACCAGCGTGGAATTGGTTGATGTTTTAATTACAGTAATACTTTGGTACCAAACTTTTATCTCAGTCATCCCCCTAATAGATTATCCACCTAAATCTCAAAAGGAATTGCAAAGTTGTAGATATATGTATTTTTTACTTCACTGTGTCTATTATTTAGTGATTTTCACAGCAAGGATATAATTAGTGAAAAACCAAAATCTTCTATAGGGCAAAAAGAAATACATGCCCTAATAGTTAAATACCTTGCTTATTTCCCAGAACTATCAATTATCATTGATAATTGATCATATCACATTATATCATATCATATGACAGTTGTGTTATCAGGCTTGTGGTAGAAAATAATCTAGAATGGAAAGCTTTAATGAAAGAGACAATTCAAGGTTTACATCTTTATTTCTCTAACATTCACATTTGAAAGTTAATTTTATTAGATGACAGCTAAAAATGACAGAACAAATCATTTTAGAAAAAAGTTAAATTATTATAATTCATCTATAAAGATTTATATTACATATAAATATTCTGATATAATTCAGTGTCATAAATCCAGGTTATTCATGATTAGTAATAATTTTTAAAACCTATCTATAAAGTTCATTATCAAGGCTAATTATTTCTTAAAATCAGAATGATATTAGTAGCTTTCTTTCTAAGCATATGGCTTAATGATATTTTAAATATTAATTAATAAATTATAATTTCTGGAAGACTGTTAAAATATATTTTATATGATAACCAAATCATAGCAATGCCATTCATTGTATCCATAAAAGGCCTCAAATCCTAAACATCATTTTTTCCCATTCGGAGACTGTTAAGTTTTCTATCATACCCTCAAATAATTATTATTGAAAAACTTTACAAATAAATTATGTAAAATTCTACCATTTTACATAATTTACAGTTCTACCATTGAAAATGGCACTTTTTACATATTTGATAAGAAAGTGTGCACACTTTTTAAGAACAAATAATATTTTTGAAGATGTATGTCATATATTGGACTTAGAAATATCAATAGATTTTATTTTTTTATTTTTTTATTTTATAAAGACAAAATCAAAACAACACAAAAACATCAAAAATGATACATAACTTCGATAAAATTGAAATCATATAAAATATCTTTCACAGAATCAAACTAGAAAAAAAATGATAAAAACAGCCAGTAAATTCCCCCAGTACTTAATATAAGCTAAAATACTTTTCTTCATTCTATGGATCAAAGAAAAATTCACCAGGAAAATTTTAATGATGTTTTGATTGGTTGCTAAAACTGCATAACATATCAAAATTTGAGGAACATAGCACAGAGCTCAAAGGGAAATACATTTCCCTCTAGGCTTATACTAAAAACAGGAAAGATTTGAAGTCAGTCTTTTCAAGATCACCTTCAGAAGATAAGAAAGCTGGAATTAGCAACACCTCTACAACTAACAAGAATATAGTTGCAGAAATCACGTTCAGATCTTTAAAAACAATTATTTGTCCTCTGCGTGTCTCAGCAGTGTCAACCACTGAAATTGCTGTGTTTGATTTCAACTGGGACACTTGTTCTCTGCATAGTTATTTGCTCAATTCAGTAAGCGTTTTTGGCAGGGTAGTAGAGCTTCAGATGTATAATTAATATAATTAATTAAAAAAATCTTTCCTTGGAAGTTTGAAGTAAAAGAGGGTATGGAAACTGAGTATCTAAATTAAGGAAAATTGGAAGAACTAGTAAGGAAGCAAATTAAAACCCAAATGAGCAAAAAACAAGTATTACGCAGCTTGCGTATCTGAAAGAATTCACAAGGCTTTACTAAGAAGACGCACATACGGCTTTTATTTTTTACTTAAAGGCAAAAGCTATGACTATAGGGAGAGAAAGAAGAAGAAAGGAATACAAATAAAAGGAAAGAGGGAGGAAGAAAGGAGGGAGAAAGACTGAGTATGAGACAAGCACTGGACACTTGAGTCATTCAGCTGAAAACTCCCATCATTCTTATTGCTCCCCTATGCTCTCCACTTCCCATTGAACAACCAAGAGCTGTGCAAGTTTCCTGGCACCAGGAGAGTGTGAGGCAGAAATCCCAAGTGCGAACTTTTATGTCCCTGTAGCGACACAGGTCAACGAGTTATATCCCAGGTGAAAGCAATAGGAAAACAACGCCACACCCCAATTGTATTTCTATAAGAGTAATTTTAGAAAATCTATCGTTTTTCACATTTTGTGTGAAATTTTTGAGAGAAGTGCAGAGACAAATGTCTGCACTCACGTTATTATTTCTAAAACATTATGGTTTTGCCTCTGGTAGCATTTGCCAATGTTTTGGGACTCCCTGGTAACCACGGCAGGGGAGAAGAAGGAGGAGGTACTGCTGCCATCCGGTAGGAGAAGCCAGAGACGATGTGCAATATATTACAGACCACAAAACAACAGCCCTGCATAGAGAGTTATGGTATTGAAAATCTCTGACCTACACTGGGGCACAGCAAAAGAAACCATCACACAGGAAAACAGGTGTTGAGAACAGGAGGTTTCGGCTTCAAGTTTCAAGCAGTTAGCAATCATTCATAGAATTCATTCTTCCAGGTACTGTGTAGTTGTGGAAAGAGTGCCTGGAATCTGGGTCGTGTCTTGCATCTTTGCTGTCCTCCTCCTTGGGAGGGAAACAATGAAGAACTCAGGGATGTGTTGTACACGTGAGCTGGTGAGAGAGTAGATTTTTTTACTGTAGGAATTCTGGGCCTTCTATGTAGAAGCAGTTAGCTGTTTAATTAATTTAATCTCACCAAATTTGCAATATATTGTTTAAAATAACATTTGTTGAGGGCCAGGGATTTAGATCAGTGGCATAAGTGCTTGTCTGGCAAGCACAAGGTCCTGAGTTCAATTCCCAGTACCAAAAATAAATAAATAAATAAAATTAAATTAAATAACATTTGTTAAGCTAAATTGCATATGGCGTTTTGGGGATGTGAATGACATAATTTAAATATTTGATAAATAATAATACATTGTAAATATGTGACACTGTATTCCTTTTGTTAGTTCTTTCATGCTGTATATTTGCTTTTGGAATTCTCTAACTGTAAAACCCCTGAAGTTTTTCCATACAGTCATTAAATACAGCCCAGAAAAGATATTTTGACTCTTCCTGTCTTCAATTTTCCAGACTGGAGACCTTACCAAGGAGACATTATGGTGACAACTCTCTGGAGAAAGTAATTCGCTTCTTTTCCTTCTTTCTTCATTTTTTTCAGCATATTTTACACTACTTTTAGGGTAACAGAGCAGTCTGAGATGGAGCTGTAGAAGGAAAAATGTTAAAGTGTTAGAAAAGCTAGAGTTAAGATGAACTGTCCATGGAAAAGTCAGGGATACAGGATATTTTGGGCCATTGTGCACCAGGCGCATCTATCTCCTAAGTAACCTACTACAACTTTCAATCCTGTCTCAGACCAAGGCAGCAATTTCTATTTTTCAACTCACCTCACTCTTATGCAAGAACGTTGGAACTGCCAGTTATTGTCAACACATGTGCTAAGAACTTCATGTGTTTCCAGCTGCTAGAATTATTTTCTACTTCAGGAGAACCCTGTGGAAGATGCTGATCCCGCAATATCCCCCTTTGTTTTCAAAATTCATGTGACTGTGTGGTGTAGGACTCTAGTCCTCAGGTTACGTTCAGACTTCCGGAAAGACCACTAGAGACCGCTCTAGAACTTGTCATTGTCCATCACTGTTTCCCATAGAGACTCACTCACCTTTGCCTCCAGGAAACCTCTATTATACTATTCTGTGTGAAATCTTCCTGACGGATAGTGCCTGACCATGAATCTCAAGACACTGGCAACTGTTACCAGAGAGTGCCCACTCTTCCTTATTGTATCACATTTTGGCCCCTACCTCAACTCTCTTTTCCCCTGCTTTTTCTTCTTCTCATGTTGCTATAAAGCAGCCTCTCTCTCTCTCCCTCTCTCTCTTTCTTTCTCTCTCTGCATCGCAGGTGTTACATTTATCACATTTCTATCACCAGAGCCCCTTCTGACAATGGTCTCCCCATCCTCATGCCTGGCTCCCCCATTACACACATGGACTTCATCTCTTCTTCCTCAAGGTTTCCTTTGTCATTCTGCTCACTTTTACTTACCTTATTGTTGCCCTGTCCGCTACCTGTCACATCTTTGCAAGTCTCTCCACAACCATTAGACTCGGACTCTCCATTTTCATGTCTTCTTTTCTTTTTTACTCTCTTTTAAACTTTTATTAGCACATGTTTGCAGTGCAAAATGATTATGTTCACTGTAGGGATTAGTACATGTGCTTGACACACTTCAGTTCCCCTCCCCCAATCCACCCCATTTTCTTTTTTCCAGCATCACATTCATTTATCTTATCAGACTTTAAAAAGCTAGTTATCATATATATAGAAGATATAGATAGATACAGATACAGATGTAAGTTGAAAACCAGACTGATAAGCCAAAGAACATATAAAGCATGTAAGACAGTTGTCTTAAATTAAGGTACACTTTTAGATATACTGTCCAATTTTTTTATTATCTGTCTGATATATATATATATATATAATTTTTTTCATATAAGAGAAACGACGTGATGTTTAAATTTTTGTCTGACTTACTTCACTTAACATTATGGTCTCAAGGTGCATCCTTTTTCCTACAAATGGCTCCACTTTATCCTTTATACTAGTAGTCTATTGTGTATAAATACCATTTTCTAATTCACTCATCTGATAGACATATAGACTGTTTTCAAGACATAACTAATATGAATTATGCACTATAAACATGGGTATGCATACATCACTGTGGTATGATGTCTTTAACACTTTCAGGAGTATACCTAGAAGGGGGATGGCTACATAGAATGGAATTTCTACTTTTAGTTTTTGAGGAATCTCCATAATGATTTCCATAGCGGTTGTATCACTGTATAGGCCCACTAAAAATGGAGAAGTGTTCCTTTCTCCCCACAGCCTCATCAACATCTGTTATTGATTGATGTCTTCATGGTAACATTCTCTCAAGAATTTGCTTTTCTTCAGTAGCCAGTGATGTTGAACATTTTTCTTGTGTTTATTGTCTTTTTGTAGTTCTTCTAAGATACTTCTAAGTCCATTTTTAAATGGGTTTTTAATTTGGGGGAGGTAATTTTTTTTTTGAGTTTTTACATTAGACCTCTCTGTCCATGGAGTAGCTGGCAAAACTTTTTTTCCCATTCTGTAGAGTGTCTCTTTACTTTATTACTGGTTTCCTTTGCTGTGCAGAAGCTTTATGATTTGATGAAATCCTGTTTGTTGATTCTTGGTACTATTTCTTGTGCCACTAGGGTTTTATTCAGAATATTTTTGCTTATGTCTTCGGGAGTTTTACTACTTTGTCTTCCAGCAAATTAAGTGTTTCTGTTCTAAGATTTAGATTTTTGATCCATTTTGAATTTAGTTTAGTGCAGTATTAGAGGTAGGGGTCCACTTTTCACCTTCGTCATGTGGATGGCTACTTTTCCCAGCACCATTTACTAAAGATACTGTTCTTCCTCAGTAAAGAGACTTAGCAATTTTATTAAAAATAAATCAGCTATCTGTGCACAGAGTTGTTTCTACATCTTCTGTTCTGTTCCATTAACCCAGGAGTCTGTGCTTTGCCAATATCATTCTGTTTTTGTCAATGTAGCTCTATAGTACAACTTGAAATCCAGGATTGTGATGCCCACTTCATTATCTTCTCAACTTAGAGTTTGTTTCTGTCACCTGAGCATTTATTTCCTCTGGCCTGACCACCTCTGGTCATGTCTTTTGTAGCAAGGCACTTTTTTGCTACTAAGTTCTGTATTTACAAAAAATTTTCATACTCTTGAAGTATTTTCTCTTTTCCATCAGAACACACTGGACTCTTGCTCTTGTTACTAGACCTCCTTATGCCTCTGGACATCTCTACCTGACTACATTTTCCTTAAGGACATAAATAATCCACTAGTTAGAACCCAGTCTTTAAATTCCAGTTATTTTTATTCATTTTTTTTATTGTTGCCTACCACCCCTCACCAACAAATCTCTTTAAATCATTTTCCCCTGTATTTACTTTCACTGTGCAATCAAGAACAAAATTACTGTGATTCGCTGCAAGAAGTCCTCCTGTCTGACATCCTCTTTCCCAGCCACCTCAGTACTAAGTCCACAAGACTGCCAAATCCATCCTCCTCAAAGAATGAGGGAACCACTGAACCAAGAAAAACAGTGTTGAGGACCTTTATGGAGAAGACTGATAATCTTGCCCTAGAACCCACAGGATTTTTCCAAAATGGAACTGGAGAATCGTATAAGAAATTGCTTCCCATGGTTTGCACCCAGATAAAGGATACAGTAGAATGGCTCATTACAAATAGCCAAGTCAGGAGCAGCCCCTGACTAATCCCAGACTGACATAAAATAGAACTGACACAATGATCTCAATGGTCCAGGCATTCAGAGGCAGGACAGCTTTGGGCCTGATCTGGAAGTAGTTCTTCATCTTACAAAATGGTCAAGTAGCTTCTTAATTTATAATATTTGGAAATGAACATTATTGCATATTGCAATCTTTGTGGGGGAGAAAACTGATTTCACTGGAAGGGAATAAGTACCAGCTGTTCCTAAGATCCCTTTCCCCACCTTCTGCAGCCTTCAGGGAATGGAAGCACTTCCAATCCGCCACTACAACATTAATAAAATTCCACAGAAATCAGGTAGAGCTCTTCCTCTGCCTTCACATACTTTTGAAGAATGAGGAACAAATATATACATCTCTGAGGAATGAAGGGGATGTCACACAGAGACTACTGTGATTTCCTCCTGAAATTGATGAAAACATATCAAAATAACCCACAGATGTCAACCAATGTAATTTTGTATTAATTAATACAAAAATTAAACGTGAAAAATTAAATTTGGCAGCTGTCTATAAGAAGTGATATTGATGCCATTAAAACAATAAATTGCGTAATGACTTGCTACTTTCTTAAATATGTTTTTGTTTCCAATTCATATTAAAAGTAACATTGTACAAGGTAGAAGGAATGGCATGCTTTCATTTCTGATCCTAGTTGTACAGAAAGACAAAATACAAAATGGAAATTCAGAGCAGTGATTTGGAAGCTGCTAGGATGGTCAGTCCCTTCTGTGGAATATCCTTCTGCCAACCTTACACAAGCCTCACAACCACACTCTGTTACATGTAGCCAGTTCACAGTAAAGGAAGTTGCTAATTGAGGTGGTTATATTGCTACTGGAAGGAACTATGAAAGTTTTAATTTTCCATAGAAGAAAAGGAGTTTACCAAGGATTCTAGATAGGTGTTAACTCTGAGAAACAGAAGTTTTCTTTTAAAAACCAATAAACTACATTAGCATCATATCCTAAGAGAAAACATAATTTAAAGACAGAACTAGTACATATTATATATTTATTTCTATTGTCACTCCATTGCTGATGAGAAATCACTCCATCAAGCATTCTGGACAGAGGATCAGGCATCTAAAACTAAGGACAAGGGAAAAATAATCCCCATGGTTTCAAGTGATCATGAAAGTACATAGTTGCTGTAATCCATGTTTACACTGTAGCTTCATAGTTTAATTCCACATATTTTTCACCATATATTTTTATTTACTTTTAAATCATTTTTAAACTTTTGTTTTCCAATTCACTTTCTTTTTTCTTTTCTTATTAGTCCCTGTGTGAGTACATAATGTTTACATTTATCCTGGGATGTTGATACAAGTACATAACCCATCTTAACTCTTTCTTAGTTTCCTTCCACTCCCATCCCTTTACCCTCCCTCCAATCTCTTGGTCTCCATCCCGTTTGCAAAAGCTCTATTTCCATTGTTTTTAATTCGATTCCCTCTTTTACATATCCTTTTCTTCTCCCCTCTTTCATCTCTTGTTCCTCTTCCCATGTGAAAAAGATTCTTCCTAATTCCTATTCTTTTACTGTTCTCTTGATTTATATTTGAGTGTCTCATATAGTAGAAACGGTATGATATTTAGGCTTGTGTGTCTGCTTTATTTCATATAATATTATGGTCTTAAAGTGCATCCATCCACCTATGAATGGATGAGACTCCATTCTGCATAAACACCAAATTTTCCTTATCCATTCGTCTGTTGATAGATATATATGTTATATTCAAGATGAAGCTATTATAAATTGTGCTTCTGTAAACATGGGTATACACACACCACTGTGATGTGTTAACTTTAATTCTTTTGGAAAGAGACCTACAAGGACAAAAGGAATTTCTAGTTTGTTTTTTAAAGAAATCTCCATATTGATTTACATAGTGGTTGTACTATTTACATTCCCACCAACCGTGTTCGTTTTCTTGTGTAGCCTTCCCAGCTTTCGTTACTGATTCCTTGATGACTGCTGTTCCTCCTAAGGTATGATGGAATCTGTGTTGTTTGAATTTGCATTTCTCTTATGACTACTGATGTCGAACATTTTGTGTGTAATTATTTGTCATATGTCCTTCTTCATCTGTGAAGTATCTCTTCATTTTGGCTGCCAATTTTCTGATTGGGTCTTTTATTTGATAGGGTTTTTTTTTTTTTTTTTTTGGAGTTCTTTATATATTCTAAATGTTAGTCCTCTGTCTGGGGAATAGCTAGCAAATTTTTTTTCCTATTCTGTAGGTTGTCTTTTCACATGGTTATATCCTTTGTTGTGAGGAAGCTTTTTAATTTGATATGATCCCACCTGTTAATTTTGGTACTAATTCTTGTACCATTCAGTTTCTGTTACTAAGATGTTTGCCTACAACTATGTCTTTAAGAGTGTTGACTATTTTATCTCTGGGTAGATTATGTTTTTCTCTTTTAACATTTAGACCCTTGATACATTTTGATTTTAGTTTAGTGCTTGGTGAGATATATGGGCCTAGACCAAGTTAGGCAAGTAGATATACAATTTTCTTAGCACCATTTATTAAACCAGCTGTCTTCTTTCCAATGTATGCTTTTGGTCGCTTTGTCAAAGATCAAACAGATCAATATTCCTGGGGTTGTTTCTGTTTCCTGTATTACATTTCATCCACCTATGCTTCTACTGTGGCACCTGTTCCAGACACTTTTATCACTGTAGCTTTGTAATATAACTTCAAATCTGGGATTGCTGTGCTTCCTGCTTTGATTTGCTCCCTGGGATTGTTTTGTAATTTTGAGTTTCCTCTGGTTCCATATATCATAAGACCTATTTACAAAAATCTTGAAACTGTCACTGCTAAAGGCGCCTGATCAGAGGGCTACCTTTTAAAATTGTTCTATTGAAAACACTTTTTTGCTACATTGCTATAACTTTCCTATATGATAGTCATTAATCATTCCATTTAACTCATGAACTAAATGAGGCTAGCAAGTTTAAATCTGATTCCAAAAATCCTTTCACTTAATTTATTTTATACCAGTAATGGACTGAGCCTAAAATACGAGGAGCAGTTATAGAATAAGACAGATACTGAGAAATATAAAGAGTTGTGTAGATTTGGATTTTCTTAAGAAAAAAATAGTAATTTATTGAAAGTTTCTACCTTAAAATTTACAAAGTATGATTAAAATATTTTAAAAGATTTCACAGAAACTGTTAGGAGAGTCATGTGTATTGAATAAGCTCAAGAAGTCTGACTTTTTGTACCTCTGGAAAATGATGATGTTATTGGAAAACTGAATCCACAGACCTAGTATCTGAATGAGCACATGGAAGGATACAACTATTCTTTATTAAATTTAAAACTTTTTGCTTTGTGGAATATGCCTACTTAATTATAAAGTTGAATAAATGCTTGTTCTAAGCATATGGAACTTTGTAGTGAAAGCTCATTGAGTTTATAATTTATTTCCATAATATATGAGTTATAGAAGATTATAAAATCCCAAAAAGCTGACTAATTAGCAAGTTTACTATCTTTCTTCCAGCAAAGATTTGCTTACCATGGATATTTAAGAAATATTTTTGCTTATTTTTCAGTAGCAATAGCACTGCTGTGACATTTGTTGGTACAAATCAGTGACTTTGCTGTATTGTGCCCTTGAATGTCCCTTTTATTCGATAGTAGCAGTATTTTCTGATGCATTGAACAATATAATTTGAGCAGGAAAATTCAAGCTAGGATAAATAAGGTTATTTTCATGAATTTGTCTTTTTAAGCTAAACCTTTACCATCTGTTCTTTTTTCCTTATGTGTTTAGAATGCATACAATTAACTGGGTAATCATGTCATAAAAGGATGGATATGAGTGACTTCACCGCATCGTCATATTTTATATAGTACATCTGTTATGAAAAGATTTTCTTCCAAACATGTTTCAGGTACAAATCAAAAGAAGTATGTTCTTTCTTTGACAAATTCTTCCTAAAATGCAGAGAAAATAGAAGCAAATTTAATAATTTCATTTCAACTAAAATATAGTATACTACAGGCAAGAATAAAATCACCTCATATTTATATTTTCATTGCTCATGCGATATAGTATACATTCTTCAGTGTTATTTAATTTTCATAACTCAACAAGCCTACTAACATTACTTTTCAACTGGTTATATTTCTTTTCTCTTTAGCACTAAGAACATTTTGTTTGCTCTGTGAAAACATCCTGCAAAATGTTTGGAAGCTATATAGCTTATATTCCAAATCACATTTCACTTACCTTATATCTACCAAAGCATAGTAGTTACATCCTTTTAATGCTTAATTGGTCATTTCAACCAGCAGAACATAAATTCTGTTACACTACAGATGTTATCTTTCTTGCATAAAAGAATTCTGAAAAATATCTAATAGTGTATAATTAAAAGGAGTTAGTAAACCAAATGAATTATGAAATATTTTCATTAAACTTACTGGTCATGAGCAGAAGTACATTTGATTAAAATTACAAAGTATTCACTAACTAATATCTGAAAATGAACCCATGAAGATACACAACTTTATCCAAATATTGTCTATGTTTGTGAGTAAAATTGGAATTATCCTTTCAAATGTGATCTTTAAAGTCACATGAAAACAGTACAATGTGTGTAAATTTACATTGGGAATAAAAATATTATATACATACATGCTGTGTTTTTTAACTAAAAATGAAAGCTGAAGTCACATGATAAAATTACAAACAATGATCTTTGAAAATAGCAGCACATTTGGAAAAGAAATTTTATTTAACAATGAAGTATTAAATAAATTAGCATATGGAACCATTACCTTTCTATAAATTTATTGGTTGCATAAGTTTGAGATAGGTAAATCTTTCAAAACATCAATTTTGCTTTAACTAAAGCTGAATATAAACAAAAGTTTAGTATTGTCTTCAGCAAACACTAAAATGTCAAAAATGAGAAAATAAGAAATAGGCTACTATAACCTATTCTATCATATTTCTTCAAGAGAAGAATCTGCCAGAATATTGATTTCTGTCTCTTCCATTTCTTTGAAAACTACCTAAGGGCCTGCATATATCCTTAAGTCATATTGTTATTGATTCATTTTTCCACGAATCTAGAAGTTCCTCTAATGGAAGACTTCATTTTAGTCTTCCTGTGAATTTCCATAATTCTGGAAGAATTATCTACACAATATCAATGAATTCAAAAAATGCTGTATTTTGACTTATTTTCCAGTTTCTACAGGGTAAAGATTACTGTGCTATCTTATATATATATATATATATATATATATGTATGTATATGTATATGTATATACATACATATATATAAATGTATGTGTTGAGTCTAAGCCTAATGAATTTGCTTAAGTATCCAGCCATCTAGTAAGTTGCTAGTTTATTACCTTTTAAATTTTGTTTGCCAGTAGGTTACATTATGTCTTTTGAACATTACATGATCTTAATTTTATTAAGAGTGTAGGATAATATTTAAAATCAAAATAAATGAAACTAGAAACAAAGAGTATGTGAATATGTATTTAAAATGTCTGTCATAAATATAATGAATCTATGAAATAAAAAAACATAATGTGAATAATCTCGGGGAGAACTTCAAATTCAGCAATAATCTTACACTTCTTAAAACATTTTTACACTTAAGATTTCAGATATTCTGATAGTTTTAAAGATTGTAAAATATGGAATGCCAAAAATATGATCTACAAAAGTTATAATTTAATTTTGATAAACCCCAAAGGGGTTACTCTCATTCTATGCCTGAATGGAAAATGAATTCAATAGAAAAAGGAAATGGAAAGAATGTTCCTAAATAATTGTACATCAGAAGTGGAAATAAAATCACCAGTGGTAATTTGTAACCACAATTTAAATTCTGTTTGGCATTTCAATCATTTATCAAAATTCACACACATTCACACCCACACACACAGAAAAAAAAAATATAGGCAATTTAAAATGGATTTTTTTTTGTGAATGTGCCAATAGGCAGAGTAAATGAGCATAAGAATTATAAGCAAATACAAGAAAAATAGTTTGTACTTTGCAAATACAGTAAAATAATAACAGAATGTCTATGAACAATAACCAGAAGAAGAATCATAAAATTCAGGTATTAAAGCTAAGAGAAAATTTTCACAAAATATTTGATATACTTAAAGAAACAAGTTAAAACAATATATTAGAAAGCAGAAGAAATTATAAAGACACTGTACACAAGGTAAGTAAACACTTGTAGAATAATATGCAATTAAATTTAATCATACATACAGTATAGTTACAAATAAGCAAGTTACATAACATGAAATTGAATGCTTTTTGGAAGATTTGAGAATAAAATGGGCAGAACTCAAATAAAATATTAAAGAAAAATTTATATAATAGGAAAATAATCTGGAGACCAGACCAAATATCAGACTTTCATGAAGGAGAGAAAGAGGAAAGGCACATAAAATATAGGTTTCTTACCAGAAAACTAGAGGTAAAGAATAATGATAATAAGGAGTATTTTATATTTCCTGTTTTATTTTATTTATTTTGTTTATTTTGGCATCAGGAATTGAACTCAGGACCTTGCAATTGCCAGGCAGGCACTTGTACCAGTGAGGTATATCCCCAGACCTTATTTACATTTTTAATAATGTAGAAATTTTATAACCATTAAAAACATATAGTCTTTCCCAGAAATCCAAAGAGAATAATTAAAAGGAATTCTGTACAGAAATGTGTTCAATTACAGCTAGACAGTATGGACCATAATTAGCAAGCAGTATATGTAATCTGAAAGAAAAACAAATGGGCTGATTTTTAATACTAATTAAAGATAAAATTCAATGGAAATGTTTGAAAAATAATACTTATAAATGAGAATTCTACTCAAAGGAAATATTTCCATGATTTTTTGCACCATAAATATAATTCGCACATTTCACAGTGTCGATTCAAAACGACAAATTTTGACCAATAACAAAGAATTAAATCTATAAATACCACCTTCCCTGATTGTGACAGAATTCAGCTTGAAATAAAAGCAAAAATGTAGAAAATCTTCATTGAAATTTAAAGTTAAACAATACTAATCTAAATAATACTACTTAATTATATTTGAAGTAAAATATATTATTAATTGTATCACATATATTATTTTACTTTAAATATATTATTAATTGCTACACTGAGTACCTGCATTTTCAGTAAAAAAGTTATTATAAATCATGCTTTAATCAACACCAATATTCATGCATTGCCATAGTATGAATTTTTAAACACTTTGGGGGCAACCTGACATACTGTATGTTTTCTCTCATCTGAGTAAGGCAAAGTACAAAGAGAATAATAAAAGATGGATAGAAGGAGGCAAGGAGATGACCTCTTGCAAGTAGGAAGGGGTCCAAGGCAGGGATGAAAGGGAGGGAATAGAGAAATAAATATAATAAAATAAACCATCTGCAGGATCCTAACAACTTTAATGAATGCAAACATTATATGCCATAAATATGAACTAAGTTTAATAATATCAACATGTATGCAAAAAGGGGAAAGAGAATTAGAGAAGGGAGGAGGGAGGGAAGAAGAATGGAATTAAAAGAAGATAGCTGTATCATGTACATGCCCCAGCTCTCCAAGAAGATTGTGAAATGCCTGCACTGCAAACATGTAGTGATAAAAACAATAAAAAATGTAATAAATAAATTTAAAACTACAGAGAAAATTTTGCCATTAAATATCCTTATTTTTAGCCACAAATAAATCTAAAGCCTACAATTATATTTAAAAAAGAAATAGCAACATTATTTAAAGAAATGAAGATCATAAATGAGCAAAGTTTAATTAACATGGCAATGCAGCAAATAACAAATATACAACAGAGAGAATAAAGTTAAAATTTGGTCTCATGAAAATCTACGAAAATGACAAAATTAGGTCAAGGCTGAGTAAGTATTTTTAAAAAGCATAATTAATCAATATCAGAAATATGAAAGAGATATTATTCAGGTTTTATAAACATTATTTGATCCTACAAAGATATAACTTGCATCAGTAAAATTTGGATGAATTTATGAAACAGCACAAATCAAACGAATAAAAGAAGAAATATGAAATTTGAAAATCCTTGTATTTACTAAACATAATCCATAGCGATACATTCATACATTTAATAGATTCAATTCCAGATTCCATGCCACCTAGAATTTATGAATTAGAAGCAAAATTTAAGGCAAAAATACACATATTACAGAAATTCTTTAAAAAACATAGAGAAAATGTGTATAATGCATAAATGCATATCACATAACAACTTGGCATTGACACTACAGAGAAGTAAAATCAGAGCTCAAGTGCTTCCATGACGGTAGAAGTGAAAGTTCCTAAACATCAGATCAGATTAGCAAGTCACAACCATTGATATGTGAAAAGGATAACGCATCATGAACATGTCAGAGGTCCCCAAGAACAGCCTCATCTGCAGGACTTGTTAGAGGGGCCCACAGAACTTGGAAAACTGTTAGTCTTACTTTTGTAGTGTATTTCTTCCAAAAGACACTGACTGAATTAAAAAAGGAAACAAGGTTGTAAGACAAAATCCAGAAGACACCATTTGGGAGGCTCCAGAGGTCTTCTTCTCATGGGATCGACAGGCAACGCTTACTCTTTCCGGGACGAACTGTGACAACATCTATAGATTATTGTCCCTAGGGAAACTCATGGGGCCATCAGCGTTCGCTATGAGTCTGGCATTAGTTGTGCAGGCACGTGGTGTGCCTATGCTTGACTTTAGTACTCAGCCTCCAAATTCAGCCTTTCTACTCCACCTCCAGCCTCTACAGAAGGTAAAACTGGCACTGCACGCACAAGGTCCCACCTGCATTAGTTAGTCCAAGCTGTCTGATATGACTGAAGTCCACAGGTAAATGAAGAGAACTTTATCAGGCAGAATATTAAAAAATATCCAGTGTAGGGACAAAATTGCCTTCAGAATAATCCAAATTTAAATATCCCATACCTGTGGAGTTAATTTTAGCTCCTCAATGACCAAAGCAGTTGTGATTTGAAATTATCTTTTTAATATAACAGAAGAAAGGGAAAATTTATAAGACACTTTCAGAGTATACACAAAATAATTTGATAAAATTCCACTGATAATCTAACAACAGAAGAAAAATTCATATATACATATATATGATTATATTGTAAAGAAAACAAGGATAAAATGAAAGAATATACAGGAAAAAAATAGTTACTAGTCAATATAATTAAGCAAGAAAAACAAATTATATATATGTATGTATATACACTTTGCCTATTTACATATGAAAGTAACAAATCATTTTCTACACACTGTCATTACAGCTTGAAATAGCTGAAATAGAAATCATTCCCTTGAGTTGGGTGTTGCCATTAAAAAACAATCTTAAAATGTACAATGATTGACAATGTGTGTGAAACTTTCAAATATCTAATTAAACATTTAATTTTGGAATTTAAAAAAACTATGATTTTCTCACCTAGGAATGTAATGTACTTTTACTCATAAGCACAAAATAATTTTTATATTTGAAAAAGATCCAGGCTTCCTTTCAGGGAATGACCTATAATGTAACATCTATTTAGCTCTGCATGTATACATTGTTAAATCAAACAGTATTCTCATATTGTCATTTAAAGCGTTCAGATAACACATTTTTCACAAAACATTAAAATTCTATATTTTGGAATTGGCTGAACTTTTCTTTCCAAGTTACAAGACAATAAGATTTTATAAAAACTCCTTGGGTTCACGATGACAATGTCGTTTTTTCAAAGTTTATACATTACAAAATCATTTTAGAATCAGTTACATTCTCCTTATCTTATTTTATTTACTCCTATATTTTCTCATTGTGTTTATGAAATGATTTACCCACATTTAAAAACACTTTTGTAGTACTTAATTTAAATTTTTAAGCTGTTTAGATGATAAATGGAACATACATTTTAAAGCATTGAAACATGTTCTCTAAACACTCATAAAATTACATTTGCCATAAAAATGGCAATATTCATAATATCATCTATCAATAAAATGTAGAGTTCTTCCTTAAAGTTTAGGAGCATTATTTTTTAAATTATACACTGGCTAAAATTCATTTTGACAGCTTTGAGTTCCTTTCTCTGTGAACTTTGCCCATTGATTTATTCTTAAACTATGTGTCATTTTGTTTCAGGCTCGGTAAATAATATATGGCTGAGATGATTTTAGAGATGTTTAAGAGTATTTCTGAACTCACAGAAAGGTTAAATTTATAGTCTTTAAAATACACTAGGATTGCCCTGAATCAATATTTAATAGTTTTGCTTTTTATGTTATTTACAACTTGTTCTATTCACTGACTTTTGTTGTTTGGAGGACCTATTCTGCTTTCATTTTGCTAGAGTTTACTTGCAAGTATCTTTTTCTCCTGTAAATATATATATATAAAATGTGCTGAAACACTTAATTCGATATCAAAAGTTCCAAATTTTAAGAATTTTTGTGTCTGTTTCATATTTTGTGGCTTTGAAAATATAAAATTTTATTAATAAACTGAATGTCTATTCTATTTGTGACTTCGTAAAATAATTCAAGTACAAAATAGACATATGAGATCATAGTTCTCATTTAAACTTCTTTACCTTTCAGCAATTTTGTGTTTAATTCCCCAAAGAGTAGCTTGGAAAATTTTATGGCTAGTCTGAATATGTACTATTAAATTGATATTTAATTGATATCATAATTGAACATTTAATAGTAATTATGTCTTTCTGGAAAGTGTCTTCTTTTAACAATTATGTCTATACTTTGTTATCTGGATTTTCTATATTCATAAACATTTAAATAAACTATTTAAAAATACAGATATAAATACATTCCTAATAATGTATCCTAAATACAAAAGTAACATTATAAGAAAAATAGTAGTTATACATTTAATTTTCAGAATGTAGTAAATATCCAACAATCACAAATAAGTCCATATTTTAAAAATAAGCTGTACTATTTTTATAAATGTATGAGTGTATTTTATTTAAAAATATTATTTTATCTGAATTAGAGGGAAATGTTCTTCTAAAGACAAAGAAAAAAGTTACTTAAGAAAAAATCTCACAACATGAAATGGAGAAGAGTTTTATATAGTATCTCTTTTTAGTTCTAAAAGAAATTCAGGAAAACATGATTTATGTGGGAAAGAAGATTCAAGACAGGGTAGTCAGCTAAACAGACAAAATAAGAAAAACTTTTAAAGACCGTAGATACAATGATAATGAACATATCTTATGAAAATAATATGCTACAGCAGGATTTAAAATACAAAGAAAGAATAGTCATATTAAGGAAAAAAATCTCCAGAAACATAATACAAGATGATAGAACACTGTCTATGGGAAATGTTTACAAATTTTGTTACTGAATTTGGACAGACAGACGTACCAGAATCGTTTTCACAATTCTATAGCCGCTCCTTATCAATCTTCTAATACCAAGTAACTTTTGAAATGTGAGGCTGTTATAAGCCTCGTCCATAAATGGCCTCAGAAAATCAGGAATATGCAATACAAGCACTTCCACCACGCACTGCTTAGTGTGCTATGACAAACGCCACACAGTCCCAACATTTGAAGGATCATATCTGTTTAAACCTATTGGATATGTTTGACTGCAAGCAAATTTTTTCTCTCATAAGCTTCAATTCATCCATTTGTGAAAGGATAAACTTGGACTGGAGGGTTTATAAAAACAATATTTTCAGACCTAACAGTTCTTTATGCTCTTTGGAAAGTTCATACTTTGTTCATTTCAATCTATTCACACATGTGAAAGTTTGGTGCCAGCTGAGTGGAGACAGCAGCAGGAAGATTGTACTTAGAAATGAAATCAATAACTGCAAATCAGAGACTGCACATGTAATGTGGATCCTTGTCTCTCCTCTGGAGGAAATGCTTGCAAGGAAGAAAATCTCATGCCATGAAACAGAAAACAATTTCATATAGTAACTCTTTTTTATTCTGAAAGAAATTCAGGGAAGCATGGTTTATATATAAGGCAGGGTACTCAGACAGCTGAACAGGTAAACAAAATAAGAAAACAGTTAAAGAGAGTAGATAAAATAACACTGAACATACCTAGTGAAAATAATATGCTGCAGCAGGATTTAAAATGTAAATAAAGAAAGGAAGCAGAAAAACAAGGGAAGGCTACTGGAAAACAACAAGAAAAAAGTTAGAGGGCAGGTTAGGAGCAGGGTATAGTTGGGAAAGGGCTCACTTTTGGGAAAAGGAGTTTGAAAATTACAAGGTCTGAAGAAAAAATAAAAATGACCGACAGTTATACGAAAATGTGCTCAACCTCAGCAGTGACTGGGAGAAAGAAAATTAGAACTATCATGAGATATTATCTCACACCCAGTAGCAAGAACATTATCAAAAAGACATACATAGGGCTGGGGATTTAGCTCAGCGGCACAGCGCCTGCCTGGCAAGCACAAGGTCATGAGTTCAATTCCTGATACGAGATAAAATCAAAAAGCAAAAAATGAAAAAAAAAAAAAAAAGGCATACATAGGTTTTCATAATGGTGTGAAGTAAAATAAATAAATAAATAATAAAAACTCTCATCCATTGTTTCTGTGAATATAGAGTGACACAGCCACTAGAAAAAAATGCTATGGTTTCCTAGTGAAATTGAAAGTAAAACTACCATATGACACAGCACCTCTCATCTTGTCTTGGAAGCAAAGGCAGTGACATCACTCACTGCGTAATGATATTTGCCCTCTTATGTTCATTACACCATTTTTCAGAACAGCCAAGATATGGTAGAAACCTAAGGGTTTTTCAACAGATGAACAGGTACAAAAACTGTGGAGCATATACGTACACATATTTGCCACATGAAATGAAATAAGTCATAATCACACACACAAAAATGATATTCTCAGTGTAGATGTAGAATGTAAATAAACTCAGAAAAGCAAACCATAAAGTACAGGCAAAAAATGTAAGTTTTTAAAAAATCAAATGAAAGGAATCACAGAAGAAAAAGTAACCTTAGAAGAGCTGTGCACTGAAAAGGAGGAGTAAGGTCATGTTCTGCAGCTCTAATGGATGACGTGTATTATGTGTATAGCGAATTGATATGTGTTATGAAATGTGCTCAAAAATCATAATAAAATTGACAAATGATAGATAATTTTATAACTATTTGATTTTTATCAAAAGGGCAGAGCAGAAATTGTAGAAAATGAAACAATTTTATAAATTTTGTTATCATGAAATAAAACAGAAAAAATCCATTTTCTGATTTTGATCATTCTTTCACCCAAATTCAATATAATAATCGTTTTGCCCTGAAAACCTAATTTTGCAAACATTGATTTTCATTTTGAACATATAATGACAGGTTAACATCATAGAGATATCTCTGAATCCATATCCTAATGTTTTTGTAAAAATTTTTCTGAGATATTTAGTGGAAAATATGATTTTCTTTTATGGGCAGGTCTAGCTAGCTTTCAGTACAGCACATAGATATGCATAAGAATGCACTCTCCTAGAACACTTGCAAAGAGTTAAAATCTTTGTTTCCTAAGAGAAAGACTTTTTTGCAGAGACATCTAAATCTGTAGATAACAGATGAAAAGTTGCAGAAATTTGAATATATACATTTCACAAATATTCAAAAGAATACACAGATAAATATTCCTTTCCCCACTTTTAACTAAGTAAAGTATGTTTTCTATTTTATAAATATCTCAATTCTCAACTACAATGTACAACACAAGAAACAAAAGGGGAATTGTTGAACATTTTTAATGAATACATCAAAGAAATAAAATTAAGAAAATAATTATTCTTACAAATCTTACCTCAGTGACAAATGTCTCTCAGAGTATGATATATTTTGCACAGGAAAATAGCAATAATAGTCTCTTTTTTTAAGCTTTTATAGTTGAATTAAGGAAACAGGAATTTATGGAATTTCTTTAATAAGTTGTGGTAAGTGTAAAATCTAGAAAAACTTATTTTCAGGGAAAGCTAGGAGAAATAAGATATTCATTTACAAATCTTATATTCATATGATGAATGACCATCGAATATAACAAAGAATTAGTTTTCTAGATTGAATTTTTGACATTGTAGTACCCTGGCCAGCTGCTCTTTCAGATGTGGACTCTTTTCTTAGCTGCTGGAAATGCTGCTGAAAGACAATTTGGAGATGATCGTGGCAAATGAAGACAGCTTCATTCAGGGTTGCACTTCATTCCAGGGACACCCCACATCCTCTGACCGAACAAATGAGGTTATATATCCATAACTCCTTTTTCACAGCTGGAAAAAAAATTCTCAGTTGATATCCTGTCTTCATAAATCTCCCACAGATCAGCTAATATCTTGTTTTAGGAATGTATCATTTCAACGCCTCTTTCTCAGTGGTGTTTTTCTCACTTCAACAGGTATTATTTTTATAGTATTCCATAATAACATCCTACAAGTTCATCTCAGTCTTAAAGTCCACTTTCCTGAAATTGTCCATAAAAGGAGAAGTTCGGCAATGGACGCTAAGGTAGAATTTAAGAGCTTGGCAACTCACCACCTTGCTGGCGATGATGAACTTATGGGGAAGAACAGTGAGCCCTGAAAGAAGTTACCAGTGTAATTACGAAGCATTCACAGGTCCTAAACTAAGATATTGTACTAATGAAGCAAAAATGAAGTAGATAGTGCGATACATCAGCTGTTCAAGAAACACCTAGGATAAAATAAGTTAAGCATAGTTAAATTCAGTTTGTGTTAACTGTTGCTCTGAGCAGCTAGGACTGCTAATCAGCAATTAAGTGCTAAATATGAAAGCCAGTATGTTTTCTTGAGAGTCTATTAAGAAGTTAAATTTGCCTTTAGGAAGAAGGCAGAGACAGTTGAATACCATACTCTGGATTCCTTATAAGAGGACTTAGGTTCCAAATAACATCTAAATTCTAACAAAAGCAAGCCTGCTGTAGCAAAGCCAGGTGCATTCTTACATTCTCACTGGTTGATAAGAATTGACTGGACATTGGATATGAGGGTATTGGAATGTATTCACCTGGAAACTTTAAATCCTTAAATTCAGCTAACCACTCTAGCATGAAGAAATACTTCAATCTCCCAATGTAAGGTTGACCAGTTCCCTGATGCTTAAAAAGTATAGCGAGCTTTCTCCTGAAGTAATGGATGTGCCTCCTCTCCAGGATGGCTTCCAGCCACTGAACCAGTTACTAGTGTTAAGTCTCAATACAGTCAAAACTGGGGTACTGCCAGAGCAATAATCTGAAGGAATTGTAAAGTTTAGCCAACAGTATCAGCAGTCAGATACTGAGATTTTGGACCAAATAGAAACAAGATACAAAGTTAATAAAAGGAAATCTATTATTCATGTGAGCACTCTTGTCAATATAGAATTTAATACCCTGGTAAAACCCCATGTGATGCAGTAAAAACATTATAGCAATGATTCCTAGTTGCATAGAAAAAAGTGACAGTGTACATAAAAAATATGCACCAAAGTCTTAAAGTAGAATGTCAGTGTAGTTATGCCATACAAATCTAGAAAGATCATGAATATACTTCTCAGAAGTTCTGGAAGATACACCTTTGTATGAAACAATAATTTTTCAACCTAGTAAGAAATTGTGTGGCGTCCCTCTTTGGTAAGGTAGGAATAATGACAGAAAATTTTATTGTAGGATTGAGTCCATATAAAATAATGAAGAATTTAGGATTCAGAACGATCAAACAAAATGTGGAAAATTAATTGTCAGAAACAAGGTATGTGCCATTATTGTAACCAGTATCGAGACTGAATGAAGGGGCAGCTGAAGAAGCCTGGTTTTCAAAGCACTATAGAGGCGATAGACTGTGAGTTTCCTAGATGCAAACCAAGAGCAGATGTGATCAATCAGATGGAAACCAAGAGCAGTAGTGATCAATCTGTATAATCAATGAAAGTCAAGATTGATAACCAGGAGGCTAAGAGCAGTTTCCTTTAGTTACTGTCATTATTTGACTAGTTTTGGGATCTGAAATAGATTTCCAACCAGTCGTTTATTATCTAAAATCAAAACCACAAGGAAAGCCATTACAATGAAATGAAAAATACATATTATTTAGATTCTCTAACGGTCCCTAGTGAAGGGGAAAGTGAAGAAATCAAATTAAGGTAGACTGTTTATCATGAAAGTCAAACATGAAGGGAAGGTACATAGAGGTAAAATACTGAATCTCGCACAGGTTGTCTTACTGCACAGAGGGCCTAACGACATGATGTTCTGTAATTTCCATGGCACAATATTTTGTCCTTATGAAGCAGTAGCTATAGATACAGAAAAAAAAGAAGTTGGATCAAACAGTAGGAAATGGATATACTTACATGAGCAGAAAAATAAAAATCCGTAGACCTTACATTGTAGTCAACAGAGAGTAAAGAAGACAAAGTATATTGGAAGTAGAGTAGAAAGTAATATGAGTGAAGAAGAAAAAAGATAAAAGATAGAAGCAAAATAATAAGGATTTCTGAGGAGAATGGAAGGTTGGCATTTTAAATGGAAAAATTCTCTGTGGGCGAATATTGGATCAAATACATTGAAGATTTGAGGACATGAGCAATATAAACAGGTAAGAGAATCCATTTCCCGGGCCGTGGAAACAACAGGTGCAGCATCCCACAAAAGGTGTATGCATGGTGTGTTCCAGAAATAGTAAGCGTGCTGTGGATTTGGTGATGAGAGAAGGAGGAGAAGAGAGAAAGTAGCTTTGAAAATACTGGGCAGCGGTAAGGCAAAGCCCAGGACACAGGCCAACCAAGGGTGTTGTAGGACTTTGGTCTTTCCTTGGATTGAGGAGGGAAAAACAACAGTGTCCCTTTATTTACCCTTTGAAAAGTATAAAATCAGGGTAGCATACTTTTGTCAGCATCTGACTTCTCTCCATGGATATAGTCTAAGTGCTAAACTTGAAGACACTTACATCAGAATATTTTGTTTAGTATTTTAGTGTTTTCTTTTTTCTTTTTCCCTTTCTGGTGATGGGAGTTTTGAAGGCAGAGACCGTGCATTGCTCCTTAAATTATCACAGTGCCTGGAACAGAGCAAAATCAGTACCATGTAGTTAAATAACATGCTCTGTTGGAAATAGTTTATGCACAGTGATAAATCTCAGCCAAATGATAAGGCTTTGGGTCAAAAATATTAATTTTATTTGTTCTGCTTGACTTGAAAGAATTTGAGTGCCATCTATGTACCCAGCTTTGTAGTTAAAGAGAGAAGGGGCATGTGGATAGACTAGATTTAAAATAATGTGCAAATTACATATCTTAAAATACTATTTGAGTCAAGATATTCCCTATAACTTTCTCTCGTTTGTCTACTACTGTATTATATTGCTCTTATGTATATTTTCAAAGTATGTAAATTTGGCTAATTTCATGGTTAATGTTTTAAGTGGAAAACTGAGACATTGTTAGAAAAATTACACAATAAGTGTTATGAGAGTTTTTTGTAGATAATAGAAAAAGTTGGAAAAACGTTAAACATATCATTTTCAGCCAAGTGTGATACTGATTTCAGACAGGGATAAGGGCAAAATAGGAACAGGGACACTATGCACTCGACATTCTAAGCAAAAATCAATCCAAAGGCATTTTACAAATTAATGAATCATATTCTAGCAATGTATTCAATAATACAAAAATATTAACAAACTCCTATATGTAATTAATTAAATTAGAATGTATAGTATCAAAATGGACAAGTTTATCAAGATCTTAGTTTGGAACATTTGATGACATAAAATCATCAGCTGCGCTCAGACTGAATACAGGATGTAGGAGAAGAAGAGTATTCTGAATCTGACAGTAATGGATTTCATTAATGGAAATGGGAAGGAATAAAGATGGAGATAATTATTTTCTCTTGAGACATCTCAGACTTGAGAAATCTAAATTGGAAGGGGCTAGGGATTTAGTTCAGCATCACAGCGCCTGCCTGGCAAGCGTGAGGTCTTGAGTTCGATTCCCGGTACCGGAAAAAAAAAAAAAAAGAAATCTAAATTGGAGACAGTTTCTAGATATCGAGAGGAAGTGTCAAGTAGGCAGGTGAAGATGTGGTTCTAATAGTCAGGAAAGGTGTTCCGGATGTTTAGCAGTAGATGCCAGGAAGGACTAGCATAGAGACTGATTTTAATGCCACAAAACTGAATTAGGTCACTAATTAGTATGTTTAAATACAAAAAAATAACCAAGTACTGAGAACTTAGGTACTCTAATATTATGGTGAGTGTGATGAATGGGAAAAAGAATACACCACGAAGAAAGGACAGTCAGAACAAGAGGAGCAATGCAATGTGAATGTGGTCTTGCAGTGAAGGAGAGAAGTGCAGTTTCCCCATCTGTATTTATTTATCTGTTTGTGCACCCATCTGTCTGCCTATCTATCTATCTATCTATCTATCTATCTAATGTGATCTAACACTTTGTGAATGCTTACATTTTGAAAAAAAAATTAGAATAAAATAGACACTCTTGTTAATTCCACCAACTTACTTGAAATATCCTCTTTGCTTTGAACCCTTCATTCATGGCAATGTGTCTTTTATTATAATAATTTTTCATTTTATTGTAAAGAGAACAAAAAACAATAGCAACGTAACAACATGAACAAAAACAAAAATGATACAAGGTTTCAAAGCAAAATGATAGGAACTAACAGTGATTGTTATATCACATATTGTTATTTTCAGCGAAGTTGCTGAGATTACCACATGTGAGAATGCAAGATTCACCAAACCATTAAAGAGAATAAAAAATAATTTAAGAAAACATTAAAAATGGTACAGAGCTTCACTAAAGAAGATGGTAGGAATTCACCAATGGTTGTTATGTTGCATATTGTTGTCCTCAAATTAGATTTTCAGATTACCAGATATAAGCATGTAAAATTGGTCAAAAAATTTAAGCATTAACTGTTCCTTTCAATAAAAAGGGACTCGATCATCTAGGAACTTTGTTATTGTGAGGGATTTTGGAACCAATTACTCATACAATAAGAGATGACCATACACAGACACACACAGCTGCATAAATGCATACAGACACATATACACTTGGGACTGAAATTTGAAAAATGCAAAGAGAATGAATTGAAATTAGTAAAAACTAAAGGCGACACTAAGGAAAGTTGGCATTAGTATAGACATACAATTTACACAACAGGAAATATGGATATCTAGAGCACATGGGAAAGATTTTCAACTTCAATAGTATGTGAGAGAAGGGATGTTTCAGGAACACATCCTCTCCTTTTATTCTACTTTGCGATGCTAGGGCTGGAATTCTTTAAAGTACATTCTTTCTGGTTTCTGGCCAGAGGCTTCCAATGAGAGGTATTAGTGTAAGACTGGAAGGCTGGAAAGAAGGATTGTTTTATCGAAGAAGTATTTTCTTATTCTGTACAATGGTTTGAGCAATCTCACATTCTTACATCTGGCAACCTGAGCATTGTAGTTGAGGATAGTGATATGTAATGTAACAACCACTGTTGCATCAACGACCACTGTTGAATCATATTATTTTGTCTTGAAACTCTGTATCACTTTGAATGTTCTTGCTTTGATTTGTTTATGTTTGTGATACTGGGATGCTTCTATTGTTCTATTTCTTTGTTTTTCATTTACTACTCTCTTTAAAAAAATTTGTTTCTCATATTTCTACCTTTTTTCTCAAATCACCTCAGCAGAGTTTTTGCCCATGAATAGATAAGTAACCTAAAGAAAATAGAGACCAAAACAGGACCCAAGAAAAGAAACATAAATGAGAAAATAATCTACAAGGAACTGTTTTATATTTTATGGGTATAAGGCAATTTATGGTCAATATAATTTGTTATAAAACATTGTTAGTGTCTTATATCTCAAAAATGAAAGAAACGTACATGTATATAATAGTTAAATTAAAATGATGTACCATTTGAGAAAATATCAGCCACTAAAATGATATTTATGGAATATGTATATTAACATGATTATACCAAAACACAATAATAGTGTTTTTGTATGTATGTGTTTTTAAAGTATATATGATTGAAATAATGTTAAAATGTGCACAGAATGTCTGAAATGAAAATAAAGTAACAGAAATAATACATTTTTGAGATTAGAAATTTATGGACTATTTCCTTCTTTTTCTGTTACTGTCAACTTTTCTTTACAATATGTCTATACTGGGGAAAACTATGGGGAAATATTTTCCAAGCCTAACGAAGATAAACATAGCCTGAGTTCCTATCTAACGCAAGACCCACATATATTAAGTCACTGATAAAAATATGACTCTATCAATACCTGAATACCTTATTTGGAGGCACTGTACTCAGATTTTCTGCCTTGTTGTAAGATGTCCATGTACATTCTACCTCCTAAAGGTCTCACCAAGGCCCTGAGATTTGAAGCACTTATTTACATTTTAGACTACAATATTATCAAGAATTACTATACAAGATTAAACATCAAGGACAGTCATAGGGAGACTTGCTTATACAAACTGTTTTATCATTTACAAAGTGTCCTTACATGCATCAACCCATGTGAAATTTATAACAACCCAGTGGGTGAAGTAGATTGATGGCATCTTGAGGATGACTCTGAGACGTAAAGATATTGTACTACTTCTATAAAATCTAAAAAGTCTTCCCCAAAGTGCTCCTCAATCAGCCACTAATCCTTCTACTATACCTCACAACACAGCAGATGAACAGAACACATTGGCAGGCTCATAAGTTTTCACAGCCATTGATGCGCAAAGCAGTGGAACACAACTGTTGTCTTTCCTATATATTTCATTCCCAAGGTTTCATTTGCTCAGAGAAGCCTATATAGCAACTGAAATCTTCCACAGGGTGGATACAGAAATTCAGTGAGAGAGGTGATAATGGCTAACCACTGAAGAGTACAGTATTAAATAGAAGAAACTAACCTTTTAGTGTTCCACCTTTGTTACTTTTCCTTTTTTTTTCTTTCTTTCTTTCTTTTTTTTTTTTTTTTTTGGTACCAGAAATCGAACTCAGGACCTTGTGCTTGCCAGTCAGGTGCTGTGCTGCTGAGCTACATCCCTGCCCCTCTTTTTATTTTTCTTGTTTTGGTATTGAAATAAGAACAACAAATGAATTAAACTCTGGGAATCAATTTTTACTGTATGTAAGCAAACTGTAAATATTCACTATGCATGAATATCATGACTTCTGCATTGGAATGGAGGCACTTTTTCCTGCTTGCTTGTTTTTAAAAAGTATGTAATATTTTCTACTTCCCTTCTTTGATAAAATCCAACAGCTAATGGTTTGTGGATGTGATCCTGATTTGATTTCTCAGTGGGACATCTTTTGTGGAAGAAGTGCTCAGCAGCTCAGACCTGTATTGATTTCATGCTTCGATATGTGTAATTATCCTGTGACTCCTGGGCTTTTGTATCTGTCAGACTTACAGAAGGTCACCATTGCTCTCAATAGCAGCCCTCAACGCAAGGGAAGCCTCAGTCCAGAATGATCTGAGGTGGAAAGGTGATTGATGCAAATGTCGAGGGACTCTGCCTTTCTGCAGTTATCCTGAGTCCTTTTAAAAATTAAACCAGGGACCAGTGAGTCGCTGTTGGATATTTTTAACCGGAAGTCATAGACCATGCCCAGATAGGCAGTCTGTAAGCTTTTCCTTGAAAAGTATGCCTCATGTTTCTGGAAGGTTTTTATTTCATGCTTTTCAGTGTCCCAGTAAAACTGATTTAGAAAAGTGAGGAAAGAACAAGAAAAACAATACACAACTTGTCTTTACCTAGCTAATAAGTCCGCTGTTTTCCAATATTGGTAAATATTGATTTGTTTCTAATGATCAGAAAAAATTTAATTGCAAAATTGTTCCCCAAACTGACTTGAGAGTTTATTATGAATCCTCACAATCTGCTTAGTTCTCTTTAATTATATTTCCCAAATTCTCTGAATTTGCTTATGAGCACTAAGTCAGTGCTACTCAAACTATGGTCCATCGACTGATTTGGTACCAGTGATTGTTCCTGAGCTTCGTGTTAGCAGTCTGAAGTGAGGTAATTATAGGAATTATTTCTATTACTTTATTGACAGGAACAGTTAACACTTGTTTGATAAATTTTGCACGTCTTTATCTAGTAATCTGAACAACTGTTTTGAAGATAGCAATATGCAATGTAACAACCATTGTTCATTTCCTATCATCTTGTTTTGAAATACTGTATCACTTTTGTTTTTTTTAACTTTTTATTCTCTTTAAAAAAAGGAGATGTGAAAATCACAGCAAGTATGGATGATGTATACATTGAAGTCATAGAATTATCAAAATGTATAGCAAGTTACATATATATATATACACATATATATATACACACACATATATATATATATATATATTTTTTTTTTCTACCAGGAATCAAACTCAAGACCTTGTGCTTGCCAGGCAGGCACTTATGCCACTGAGCTATATCCCTGGCCCTCAAAATATATTTTTAAATTTTTAAAAAATTGAGAAATATATTAGCTTAAAAGCTGAAAAAAGAATAGCAAGTTATTACTTTTAATTATTTTTCTTTATTAGTGCATGTTTTTTCTTTATTAGTGCATGTTTGCCGTAAGTAATGTTGTCTATCATACAGTGCAATTAAACATAACATATTTTGATTCTTTTTATTTCTGTTCTCCACTCATTGCTCCTCCCTTCCTCCAGTTCTAGACCCCCTTGCACCATTATTATCTTCTTAGATCATGTCTGTGAAACATAGTGATTACATTCATGGTGGGCAGTTGGTCTATGTACTTGACACGTATTTGCATGTCTCCTTCACCTGCTCCCTCCCTCACCTCAGTCCCTTGGTCCCCTCCCAGGTGCAAAGATCTAGCTCTCAGCTTTCTTTTATCTTGCTTACTACAGATTTGTCATATGGGAGAACCTATGCAGTATTTAAGATTATGTGTCTGACTTATTTCACTTAATGTTATGTGTTCAAATTGCATACTTTTTCCTATAAATGAGTCAAATTTATTCCTCTTTATAGCCAAGCAATTTCTGTTATGTATAGATATCACAAAATCTTTATCCATTCATCTGTTAATGAATATATAGGTGACTTCTAATATTTAGCTTTTACGAGCTTTTCAGCTGTAAATATTAGTATGCATGTGTTGCTGTAATATGACTTTTTATAGTGTTTTGAGAGACTTTTACAAAATAAGACTTGGTTTGCCAGAACTATATTTGAAAACATCTATAATTGTGGATAAAATAAAGGAAAATAATATTGAACATTTTTCTAACTGTGACAAAGAGATATACTAGTAGAAGTCTTAAACATACCTTATAATACTTCCAAGGATAAATGAATATATTGAGAAATTGGCTAATTATCTGAATGACTGACTCATATAAATAGCAAAGTGTTTTAATTGAATTCAGTGAAGGCACAGATGTGGAAATCATTCCTTTATTCTCTTGAAATGTATCATTTGAAAATAATAATAACATAAAGGATATTTTCTCTTCTTTGAGTTTCTTTGCCAAAAGCATCAAAAATCTTAACATCTACAATAACATGAATGATCATCTTCATATCTGTTTAGGCTAAAGGTTTTTTTTGTTTTTCCTAACACAATATAATTTTATTTTGAGTTGTCATATGGTATATTACCTTTATAAACTTGTTGGAGTTGTAAGATTTACACAGAATTTAGTTTTGTAATCTAGATAAGAAATGTGAAAAGACAAAATACCTAATTTGAAGAGTTTAAGTTAGAAAAGAAATCACAACTTTCTCCATCAAGAAGGCATTGCCGTGAGTGTCCTGACTCTTCTGTGGAAGCTAATAGTCAATCTCATGGACAAACAGAACGGAGACTCAGAAGGGACCAGGGACTCAGAAGGGAATGGAAAGTTCAATACGAAGCTCCAAAGCGCTATTAGAGCAGTGGAATTAGATCTGGGCTTTCATAACACCATAGAGTAATTATTGGTACAAAGGTTATAGATATTTTTAAATGACTAGAAGAATATAAAATTCTTAACACTTAAAAATGATTAATGTTGAGATATAAAAGTGTTTATTACCTTAGTATAATCACTACATATACTTTGTATACATGCATTAAATTACTACAATGCACATCACAAATTTGTACAAATACTGTATCTCTTTAGTTAAAGAGCAATCAGTTAAAAATTTGTATTTAATGCTGCAGTAAAATATTTTGAGTTACATGTAGATTAATATAATAAATCCCTGATTTTTTAATTATGTGATAAGGTAAGAATTGATTTTATGCAAATATTATTGAATATTGAGAGAGGATAGTCATCAATGTTTGTATTACCAAATAGTCTGTGTGTGTTTCAACAAGATTAAAAACTGCTAGAGATCTACCTCAGTAAAACGGAAAATAAATGTTCTTATTTGTTCTATACTTTGGTTTCAATAATCTTAGCATTTCCCTTACCAGAATCAATACAACATTACTTTTAATGACAGACGACATGAGTGCAAAAATGAATGGAAAGAGGAATAAAGAGGTATTATGCATATTTACCAATTCACCACAGGCATGTAAAGATGTACTGTAAACATGTAGTCATAAAAAATGACCAAATTATGGTAGTGCACATATTATCAATAATTTTCAAAAAAGTGATGACTTCATATTGATAAGTTGCTAAAAGTTTTAACCAAACACTTAATGAATTTGATATAAAATTAATACTATTGTTACAGAGATTCATGAATCTGAGATCTATCTAATTTACAGAAAAGTAATTGAAATTTCACTATGATGTTATATTGTAAATTGAAGAATAAAAAATAACTTCTGAAAACGGAAACTGCTTCACTTTAGGAAAAAATAAAAGACTATTTAAGAATGCTGTTATTTTAAAATTCATTTTTGTAGATATCTCTCAGAGGTATGTAAGTTATACTCATGCATAGACATGATTATAGAGAAACTAAAATATATTAATATAGCATTCTTTAAGTTAATTACCCCTAAATATATTTATATAACCAAAATATTTGTAATTCTTTTTTCTGTAGTATGCTTACTCTGACCATATTTTCTAAAATTAATTTTATAGCAGCTAGCATACAATAAGAAATACAGTGTCTATAGCTTGAACATCTTTTCACATTTTTATCATCTTTTATTGAAGTGTTTATAAACAGATTGAAAATATAATCAAAACTCATTTATCACAAACATTTTATGAAACTATGAATGTAATACCTTCTGTGGACAGAAACAATATATATATGTATGTATTTTTGTGTGTGTGTGTGTTTATTGAACACAGAAAACATAGGTGATTATGAGTATTTATTTGAAACATCCACAAAGTGAGAAAAATTCAAAAATTATGTGATCTTATTTGCCGGATATTTAAATAATATAATCTCCAATAAAAACAACAAAATCAGAAAAATTCCAAAAGTTCAGCAGGTAGTTAAATGAAAGGACTCTTAACAACTATATAAATAATTTCTATCTCAAATATATGTCCCAATAAAATTTGTGAAACAGTCACTAGTGTTTTCTAATTTTCATTTGTTCCCTGAAAAACCTATGTGAGTGCATTGTACCTCAATACATACAATAAAGAAGATACATGTATAAAGGATGAATAAAGATAACAGCACAGATCAGTCACAGAACTAAGAACTTTGTAGATATTTGTTTTTCTATATTCTATGAAACAGGAAATATGGGCAAAATCAGGCCCCAAACTCACAAGAACAAAGCCTTTGGTGAACATCTAGTGTCACATGTATACCTGACTGACAGAGACTATAGAGAAAATCTTTTGAACATATTTAAGTAAAGTATATGTAGAAATACCCATTGGATTAATCCTTTATAGAGTTAAATTGAATGTTATTTCAGAGAGACTTTCAGTTCTGATTGAAAATTATAACAGTCTTTTAAAGATAATACCTGACTCTTATGCTTCCTTTTCTTCCACCACCTTTTGCTTTCATAATATTTCCTACTGCATTCCCTTCTCTCTATCCCAACACTTACACTGAATTTCGCCCCACCTCATCACACATTTCAAATGTTGCAAAAAGCTCCTAAAAGGTCTTGGTTCTCACCATTCTATAAAATGCTCTCCACTGTGGTCTTTGTAAAATGCAGATCAGACTGGATCATGTTCTAGCATAAAGGTTTCAATGAATTCTAAGTGCCTTAAGCATTAAATCTAAAGTATTTAGCATGAGATATAAATTTATTAACCTGTCCTTTCACTTTCCACTTTGCACTTTCCCCTTTTTCCAGTCGACCTCAAATTTCATCAACATAACCTTCTTCTGTAACTACAGTGTACTCAGTTTTTTCATTTTTGATGCATTTCACGTAACGTTTCTTCTCCGTTGAATATTTTGTCCGCCCAACTGGACACCTTCATTTCTAACTCATCAATTGACATTTGATCTGTATTAACCTTGACTTCTCACTGCCATTCTCCCAAGCTCCCCCATAAAATATCTTTGCACAAACCTCTATAACAGAAAATGTCAGATACTGGTCTTACTGTCTATTCAGGGTAGAAACAATACATAGGTTCTTTTGGGGCATGTGATATTTCTTTTATATTTTCACTTCTAGTCACTTGTATATGACAGGCACATAGCAGGTTTTTGATAAGTGAATGAAGAATAAATGTCAGGGAAATGTAGGCACAAGTATAGGAGTGATGGCTTTCCCGTCATCTTGAATTCCTCTGTTTTTAAATGTGCATATTTTCTGTGGTCCTTTGCAGTATTATGCAAATTTCTTTCTGAGTGTGCAAATTAGAAACACAATAGCTACCCCAGAGTTAGTTTTTATTGGAACATTAAAGATTACAGCTTTGCAGAATACAACTTTGGGTACTTTGGAAGTCTACAGAGATTTCTGTTGTACATGATTCTCTTTCCTGCTGAAATCGGCACTCCTTTGATAACCTTGCTTTCTAAAGTTATTACTAGGATCATCAGGTTTCATATATTGCACCTAAACTGATATAATAGCACCATGAAAATCTGCCATGTGTGGGTTCTTAGCACTTTGTCATTTGTATCATGTTACAGAAGAGGAAAATAAACTACTCAGACACATAAAAGCACTGTTCATGTATAGCACTCTTTTATAATGATGCAAGATTGCAAGATGAACAATTAAGTTTTATGGCCCTGATTTTGATTTATATTATCAGTAGGAAAGAAAAGAAAAAAAAAAAAAAAAACAGGGCTAAACATGGCAATGAAAATGGGACAATGCTCTATCAAATAGTAAATTTCAGCATTACACATTCAAACTGCCACACAACGAAACAAATACATGAAAGATAATATTGCTAGTAAAGTAATGGCTCATTGGAATGGGTGTTTGCTGACAAAGAACCTCCAAGCACGTTTTACTTACAGGGTCAGAGTAGCATTGCAATAACTTTAACATCATTCAACATAGGTTTAATTTCTTTTGTACATAAAGAAAACAATTCAGAAAGTTTTCCAGATTTACTGTGATTCCACTAATATTCTTAACATTTCTCAGGTCCTTTTTCTGTTTTGATGGAACAAATGCACTGTGATTGCCATATCAGCAACAAAAGCTTTGCTGTGTAACTTGAATATTATACATTTTACATCTCATTGTGATTTATAAAATTCATATTAAATATTTATATGGTTGCTTATCAGTAAATACCTTAAAATAAATATAGTCTTCTTTGGCAGAGAAGTAGTTACACAGTAAAATAAATTTACCTGTTTATAATAACTATACAACAGTGTATCAATTTTTTTGGAAAATCTTATGATCAAGACGAAGTTGAGCCAGGTGTGGCGGTGCATGCCTGTAATCCCAGAACTTGGGAGGCTGAGGCAGGAGGATTATTATGAGTTTGAGGCCAGCCTGGGCTACAAAGTGAGCTCAAGTCCAGCCTGAACTGCATAGCAAGACCCTATCTCAAAAAAACAAAAGATAGTGTTGAGTCTTGGGACTATTTTAATATCGTTATAAGATTGTCTGATTCTGCATGTGCCAAGTTCTGAGGAATATTATCAAACTGATTTAAAAAGAAACACGGTTCTCTCAGTTCCTTGTCACACAGACATTCATGCACCACATGATGTACCTCTGTGTCTGCAGTGTGAATGTGTTCTCACACATATTTGTCTGCTCTCTGAAGGGATTCAGCTCTTTATCATCTCATCTGAACAACAATTATGCACATATTTACTGAAAAGACACTCATCAATAGAGTACGTGACCTTCAACACCCAGGGAACCAAACCAATACATATTTCACTTTGATCTGTTTTGCATTAGATCGCGATTAGTACATTCTTCACAACATTTCTTTTATCTTTCTTGTCCTCTGCCCTTTCCTATTCTCTCCTCTTTTCTCCTGTTCTGTCTTCTCTCACCATCCTCTCTACACTTTTTTTTGGCTTTATTCACTATTCTCAACCAGTTCCTTTTCAGATTCCTTAGCTGGCTCTCCCTCTAAATTATTCTTCTTTTAGATTCCAGAATTTACTAGAGCAAGAATTCCTAAAAGATGAGTAATTTGGTAGTAATTTTCATATCATATATCTGATAAAGAGATAATTAATACAGCAATACATGGCCATACTTGCTGAAAAATATGTGAATGAAAGATCAAAATGATTCCTACACCTTTTCTTTTGTGGCTCTCTCCTGGCTTATGCCAAGCAGGTGATACAGGAAAATAAAAACTCCCAACCTGAATGATACATAGGATGAATTCGTTTTCTCTAAAATCAAAGATAGAATTTTAGGAGCAAAGGAGGCTAAGAGAAGAATATATTTATTGAGGGAGAGAAAGCTTCTGTCCAAAAGGGGGACAGGGGGGCCCGAGTGGATTGCCAAGGACCTTGCCCTTCCCAGGGACTTTATAGAGCAAAATCCTGAGGTGAGGAGGGTCCAAGAAAGGGGGAAAATGGGAAATTACAAGGTGGGCATGAGATGGGACAAAACTATGGTCAGCCAATAAGATTACAAGTATAATTGTTCAGGTAAAATTGAGTAAACTGGGATCAAAAGGGGAAGGGAGTCAGGTAGCAAGCAGGCATGAATACAGAACCGGGGCTTTTCCTGTAAGGGATTGGGCTAGTGACTCTTTCTGGCTTTTTGAAGGTGGTTGCTCCCTATTTAGAATATCAATCCCTGATGTTCATACCTAGGAAGGTATGTAGGTACATTCATTTAGTCCTTTTGTCTTAAGGTCTGGCCCACAGCTATCTTACTCTGTGTAAAAACAAATAATAAAACGAAGTTAAAGCAAAACAAAACAATTCACCATGAAGTGAACGGTCAGGCGGCTCACTGTTACTGATTTAAATAGTGGTTTACAATTACTTCAGAATTCTTTCTAACAGACATTATTTGTCCCTCACATGCTTTTTCTGTCACCTGTTTCATTAAATATTTCAATTATTCAAATGCACAACTGTGAAATTCACAGTCAAATTTTTTCCCAATTAATTTAAATTTAATAACCTTGGAAAACTATGTGCAACAAAAAAAGGACACAAGTTACTGTATTCCTAAGAGGTTAAAGGAAAAGAAAATATTATATCTCCTACATTGTAAATCATGACCAAAGCTAATATTTCTTACAGGAACCTCATCAACATGTCACACACAGACATCAAAGTTTAATTTCTCACACTGAAAGGACAATACTAGTCAACTGCAATCTAATACTATAAAAAGGGCACAGTAGCTTTGTTCAAATGATGGCATGTGAACTTGTAACAAACATATTTCTGAAATATGTATCAAAGTCCACTGATACTCTGAATTGTGTTTTATGTGAATTGTGTCTCAAGGGCTGTGCAAATCAGTGGCCCTGAATACCACCAATATTTACTAGGCAGACTCGTGTAAATAAACTAGCAAACAACTGTTAAAAGGGACATTAAAGTAGCTGATATTATCCAAGTTCCAGTGTCGAACTGAATGTGAAAAATGTTTTAAAAACTTCAAAAGCAAAGATAACCTTTTGCTGAATGTAAGATGTCACGTAGATAAAACCCAATAGCTACATAAAGCAAACATCTTAGTATCAGTTTTTACTAACTTGACAGCAAACTTGATTTTCACCTGGTTCTTGACTTGTGAAGCGCTGCACAGGAATCTTTCACATTTTTAGTTTGCAAAACACCAAACTATTCTATTCAAATTTTAGTGTTGCTCCCTATTCTTCTACTTTATTTTCACTTGCCAGTTAGAACTTTAAAGGAAAGAAATTACTGGGCCTCATTGGTGATGATTCTAAATTCAGACAGCATCTCAGGGAAGGTAAACCCCACTACCCTCTGCACTCTGCCTTCCAAACAACCTCAGTCCTGGACTCTTTCTTCCAGCAATTCAGACACCACAAATTCCATTCCCTGTGGCCAGATAAATTCTCCTGTAGAAAAGCAGGTCTAACCTACATTACTTCCTTTTGCTTACTCCATCCCTCTGAAATTTATTTGTGACCCATTTCTCAAATATCCATATAGAATGGGGAAAAAAAAACAGGCATAAAAGGAAAAATAGTCAAATTTTATGTCAGAAAGAGTTTTACTTTATCTTTTGAACTACAAAAAAAGAATGAGATGGGACACTGGAAGTAAACCAACACCTCGTGATTCTTAGCAATTGAAATTAAACATCTAGACAAACAAGCACCCAAGTACATATACCTGATTCCTGAAGTTGAACTTCTCATTTCTACTCCATAGATAACTATCAAGCATAAGAAAAATTAGTCTGTGAATCAAGCTAAGGTACAGGACATGGCAAATCTTAGAGAATACTGAAACAGGGAAAAGTGTTATTTTCATATGTGAAGGACTTTCAAATAATTGACCCTCTCATGCACACATATATTTACTTTCTCCTGAATTCAATCACCAGTTTGAGATCTGTTTTCTTACTTTCAGGAAACACATCAACTATCATCTCTAATAAATATCTATTTTACAGGATTGTATATTATAGGCATAGCACAATTTAGTTCGTTGCTCATCATATTTAAGGGTTTATAAATACTAGAAATGCTATTTTTCACCCACTGACCTTATTTTAGTCCCTTAAATGTTCCTTGCTTATACCTTTGAATATATAGTCTTCTTCCATATGGAAACTTTTTCTCTTACCTATCTATCTCTCTCTGACTCTTTCACATCTTACACAAAGGGTCGCTGCCTTTGGAGATGTTTCTTTTTCCATCACAGAAAAGCTTTTATCTCATTAGTTCAGTTTTATTCTCTCTCAACACTAAACCTTGTCATACTCTTACTTATCACTGAAATATTAGCTTCAATACAGCTTCACCTTAACATACATTAATGTAAACATTCCACTGTCATTCTCCCATAGTGTTCTGTGTTTATTTTCATCCTTTATCATAGTTCACATCTAAGCATCTGTGTGAATATTTGAATTTTCCCCTACTTATTAACCTGTAGTCAACACGAAGGCATGTGCTGAGTTTATTTTATTCATGATTTTACTCCTAAGTTTTGCAATAGTTCCAGACATATTGCGGATGCTAAACAGCATGTAATGAATGAATGAATGAATATTGGACAATAACATCATTAAAAGTCTGCTTTTATTTCCATTTGAAGGATTTAATAAAAATATTTCTAGATATACAATTCTTTCTTAAAAGAGCTTGTGCATTTACACTTTAATGGAAATCTTATTCCTAAAGATTTCTGCGTCGTCCATCTATTGTTCATTGGCTCTGAATAGCAGTCTATTTAGGAGATGTACAAAGCTCAGATCAAGTATTATTTTGAGACCGTCCATCCAGAGGGGTTAGGAGATCACTGAAACTAAACATATGGGGCTGAGAAGCACAAAAGCGAACTGTATTTCAATGCGCAATGGCACATGGGGTTAGTGGCTGCTTTCATCACCAGTACAGTGCCACTCAAATGGCTAACACAGAAAGCTTAACTGGAAAAAATAAGAATTCACATATCTTTGCCCAAGACAAAGGAAACATTCATTCTACTAAGTTTGGGATGCAATATAAGTAATTGTGTGTGTGCATGCATGTGTGTGTATGCATGTGCGTATATGCAAAGAACATTATGCTTAAAATCTTGAATGGCTGCAAAGAAAAAGTCATCTAAGAAAATCTTCTGTAAGAATGTAAGAATATAGTTTCACGAGAAAGCAAAGAACCCTCCTTTGAGGCAGCCGTTTTCATCACTGCATGCACAGTAGAATCACATGAGGAACTTTGAAAATGTTTCAGTACCCAGGATGACACTTGGATCAATGAAATCAGTATCCCTCAGGGTAGGACAAGGTCATTAGTATTTTCCTCCATTTATTCCACTGTGCAGCCAGGTGAGTCTGAGGACTCATATGACAGCAAGTAATAATTCCAAAAGATAATGGTGAGAAAAGGATAAGACCGACTTTCAAAAACCAGCAGCCATTTTTAAAAATATAAAGCTCAAGTTATTGTTCCAAAATGTAAATTAATTTAGGATTGAATAAAAGGCTCTTAAAATGAAAGTTAATTGTACTATACTTACAAGACGCTTCATACCTTTGATAATATGTATCTTTTCCAATAGTGGAAGCACCTGGAATCTATCTAGAGGTTAAAGGAACTCAGCTCAGAGAGTGAACAGGATTAAATTTTTTCTTTATACCAAATAATTAAGTAGTACTGTGTGAGCTGGGCAGACAAGGGCAGGAAAGGAAGGAGGCAGAGAGATCGACTGCAGAAGTGAGAATGGGAAAGCAGGAGAACTGTGCTTACACAAATTGGGTGAAAAAAAGGAGAAAAGAGGATTTACAAATGTTCATTTATAAATTTACCACAAATATTCACATATTATTTTTAAAGCAACAACTTTCAACATCTACTATTTAATCTTATATGGTTTCAGGAATGAGATTCATTCATTTTCACCACTATACCAAGTTAAACAATGGGAGAAAACATGAAAAACAAATCAGAGGTGACTCCCAACTCTCTAGTTTGATTGATAGAGCAGAGGAAAATAGCAAGAATAGGAGGGGGTTTCTGAGGTTGGAGAGAGAAATAATTTGTCTTCTTTAAAAATTTGATTAGTTTTCCTTCAAAGCATCTAGAAGAAAACAACATGCATGAGGTCTGCTGGAGGTGGAAACATAGATTAATTCATATTACATAACTTTCCATCCATTATTCACCAGCCATTTTCCATTTTAAAGCTGTTTTATTAGCTTTTGTCCAAGTGACATGTAATTTACTTAAGCACTTAAAATTGTTCTTATAATTGAGTAAACCTAGTAATTATTTTTGAATGGCCAATAAAATTGTTGAAATAGAAAATGATGAATAGAGATTCCCTCTGGTCCTTCCGAGAATCTTATTTGAGTCCATGTTAATATCATAAGCACAATTTGAAATAATACACAGTTGAAGCTCAGTTACAGGAAGAGAGGCTAATTCCAGGAAGGAAGAAAGAAAAGAGAGAGAGAGAGAGAGAGAGAGAGAGAGAGAGAGAGAGAGA
>NW_004955419.1:23323912-23369329 GCF_000276665.1 Chinchilla lanigera
GAGAGAGAGAGAGAGAGAGAGAAAGAAAGAAAGAAAGAAAGAAAGAAAGAAAGAAAGAAAGAAAGAAAGAAAGAAAGAAAGAAAGAAAGAAAGAGGCCACAGAGTTGCGTTTAGGCTCTGGCTGTATCATTTATGATTTGGCAGGTCTGGATAGATGTTACTCTTCTAAGTTTCTATGTGACCAAGATACCATTATTCCTTTTATAATTTATTCAGGAAAGATAGAAATGGGAATTGTCAGCAGCTTCCTCCTAAAAGAATCTCTCCCATGGGACAAGGATGCAGGCGGTGAAGCCAGCTCAGAGAAATCCAGTGTCCTTGGGGCTCATCCGCTTTCTGTTCTAGTGGTATAAATGTGGTGCAGCAAGCAAGCATTCGTAGGTCCAAGAATTATCTTTTGAAAACTAGACAAGTACAACGCCTATGTCTAAAAGGTCTTTCTATGAGTAGAGAGTACTTAAGCTAGTCTCTAACCAGGAGAAGAACTGAAAAACAATAAAATATCTTCATATTTTTCCCTTCATTATAACGTCATTTTCTTATGCTTTTCTCTGGTAAATTTTTAATCACCATTGCTCTAAATTGACTTAAATGTCATCCTATTTGATACAGGTTCACCTTTTCCTTAAACTCTAACAACTTGTGGTTATTGTTCTCCTCAGAGTTTCTAAACTGCTGAATTTTGCTAATTGAACCGTTGTCTCCCACAAATGGGTTCTTTATGAGACTGATGTCTGAGTTTATGTGACACATAGACCTTTGTGCATCTGTGCCAGAGTGAATTACAGAGCACCATACACGTGAACACAGAATTGAAATAAAAATGCTCCTTTCCTATTATTAGAATTAGTGGTTGATGATAATAACTGTAACTTGTAACACATTTTAGATAGTAATCAAGCCTGGGACACAATCTTTATAATTACAGTTTAAGTAAGAGTTATCACTATGAAAAGGAGAGAATGCAGAAAAATATAGCATTCCTACTTCCAAATCAGGATTGATCAGGGTGTTAGTCTGACAAGGCTGCCATAATTGAATACTACAGGCTGAGTGGTTTAACAACAGAAATGTGATGTTCACATTCTGTGGGACAAGATCCAAAAGCAGGCAGAATTGATTTCTGAGAGGCTTCCACACTTGCCTAGCAGCAACTTGTCACACTTGCCTAGCAGCAACTTCATCCCTTCACGTGGCTTTTCCTGTCTGTGCAGGAGTCTTAGTGCTCCCTCATTTTATGTGAACATTGTCTTTTGGGATTAGAACCTCACTCTTATGACTTACTACTACATTTTATCTTAATTAAGGGCGTGTGTGTGTGTGTGTGTGTGTGTGTGTGTGTGTGTGTGTGTGTGTGTGTAACTAGGAATAAAATCTGGAGCCTCTGGGTTACATCCCAGCCCCTTTTTTGTTTTTACTTTTTTTGAGATAAGGTCTTGTTAAGTCATGAAGTTCCCACACTGAGCTACACCTTGTGATCTCCATGCCTCAGCCTCTCAGAGTGCAGAGATTAAAGACACACACTTAATCACTTCTTTAAAGACCCTCTTTCTAAACACAGTTACATTCAGAGGTACTGGGTGTTAAGTCTCCAACATATGAATTGGTGGTAGAGTGGCAGGACACCAGTTAAAAGCCCATAAGTTGCGGAATTGACTTATAACTAAGTTTGCTAATGTAGATCAGGCATCACTTTTTAGAAAAGTGGAAAATAACAGAGAAGAGAAAGATGAATGAGATAGATTTTTGAAAATGGTGCTAGTTCAGCTTGGCATCTAGTAACAATTAATCTGAGATACCTTGGAGATATGCATAAGAATATTCATGGGATAAAAGGGAAGAAATTAAAAGCCTATGTAAAACCTATACATCTGACATCCTTATGTATGATGTCCTTATGAACATGATGTGATCTATATTTAATATCTTTATAAACATGATTTTTGGAGATACCATGGATTAAATCAAGGGATGCTTTACTGCTGAGCTACATCCTTAGCCATTTTCTTTTTTTAAATTTTTTTACAGGGTCTTGCTAAATTCCCCAGGTGGACACAAACTTACAAGCCTCCTGCTACAGCTTCCGTCAGCGCTCCTCAAAGGGTGCAGCACGACACCCAGTCTTGGAACAAGTTAGAAAGGAAAACACATTAGCTATGCAACTCAAATTTTCTCTAACATCAACTTGTAAAAATGATGCCTGCCTGCCTGTTGTCTATTTGTTTTGAAAACGACTACTTGAGAAACAAGGTAAGTGATGATCTTACAGTTTCAGCTTTAATTAATTCCAAAAGTATATGGATATGTTAAAAGGAGATAAATTTGCTTATAGTAAAACCAAACCCTTGATTTTCTCTTATTCACAAAACTAATCAATCACTATGTTTCTGTACAATTTAAATAAGCCATCTAGGCAATGGGTGATGGATTTTTAAAAGTCTTCCCCAAGCAGTGACAGAGTTTAACATTTAAAACCTATTTGTCTTCATTATCTGCAAGCTAGGAGGATAGAAATTGAATTTGACAAATATGTTGAACTTACCAACAGACATATGTTGGAAGACAGTGTATGCTTTTCTGAATTTAGAATTAAAATAAGTGGATTAATATGAAGTAAGCTATTTCCAAAGACAACTGAGGAAACAAACATACTCTCTGATCATCAAACTCAGTACTTAAAGAAAAAGTTACTGTGCAATTTGTCACAGGCAAATCTTGCAACCTCACACTTATTTCCAAAACTCTATTTAAAATGTTAAAGGAAAAGAAAAAGATGCATTCTACTGACTTTTCATTGAGATAGTAATAGTTTTTCAACAGAAATCAAAATAGGTTAGAATGAGCAAAAAGAGGAATGTCTTTTCTTAAAATTTGATATGAATCTAGAAAGAATAAAGAACTGATTTGCTATTAGCACCTATAATTGGACAGTAGAAAATTTTAGATATCTGAAAGTCTCATGATAAAGACAGAGAAAGGAGAAAAATATATGCTTTAGGTTCTCACTAAATAAAAATGTTAATATTTGGACTATCTGAGAAAAAAAATGGGAAGTATTTTATTGTGTTTTATTTTTCATCCTGTTGGTGACTCTGTAGGTACTTTGCTCTCAGAAAAATCAAACAAAAGCACCGTGAGGCTAGAACAAGACTTTTTTTCTTAAATCCAAGCACAAAAATAAGAATAGCATGTGAGGACAGAAGTCCCAGAATAACCCCCCAAAATGGGAAAAGGTATACAGCTTTCATGACATCCACAAGGTAGGCAGAGATCTGATATCTTAACGTCAGGGCATGCAGATGTGGAATTTTAGCTGAATATTTTATTTCCATTATGGTATTTCATGTGACACATATCTCATTACCACCTTAAGTCTTTCTGTTGGAGTGTGTCTTTATTAGTTAATAAAGTGAAGGTAACTGCAGGTTAATTTAATGAAGACTCTATGCATCCCTTTCCCCATTGTCATCTAGAATTTGCACGGGGAAAGATGTTAATTGGATTTGGAGCAGGACAAATCACTCTGCTCTCTCAGTGGGTTTGATTTTAATGAACTTATATCTTCTTGGCTGTGGCTTCTTAGTAATTCCACTGACTGTAGAGTCTTTGAAGGCCAGGTTTATGTCCCATTCTCCCATCTCCTAGTGTGTTCTCTTAATTTTATAGCCTTAAAGTATAGTCTACTTTTAAACTCCCAATCTTCCAGTATGTCTGGTAAAATTTTGACCTGTCCTAGCTGTCTCATTCTTGCTAGCCACATTGGTAATTGCATCTAAAATGATCTGATGTTTATCTGAGAAGACATCTCTCTAGATAACTTATATGAGATCCAAGTTCTTCCTTAGGACAAATACTTTCTGATAGTCTATCCATGGAGCTAGGGGCATGATGGGAACTCTCTATAATCAAACAAAACATTGAACTGTCCAAGGTTTCAGAGAGAAGACGTTTCTGGCTATAATGTGATCACAGATTCCAACAGCAGCTAAATATTGAGTCAAACTACAATAATCAAATATAACCACACACATTTTGTTTCAAAAAGATCCCTATGGCTGGTATGCAGCTAACATGACAGAAGGGTAACAAAAGCTTTGGCAACTTTTACTGATAAATTATTTATTTCTATTTAATTATGTGAATGACTGGAATTTTATCTACCCATACTTGTAGAGTTTTCAATTTGTTTTCTGTTAAAACTCCCTAACACACTTTAAATTATAGACCAGTAACATTGAGCCTCATTAATCAGTAACAATCCAAAGGACAGAAATGTGAAATTACATTTAAATCACTTTAGAGCTACTGTGAGATCTAACTTTGTCTTAAATTATCATCATCAAAATGTTTGTTTCACTTGCATTCGTAAGAATGCATTTTCTTCTGTGGCACATATGCAAATCTAGAAAATGCAACATCACTTAACATAGTCTTTTGGAAAGGTATTAATATTTGTATGACATGAACATCACTGAAATCTTAACTGTGAAGAAAAACATTTTATATAAACATCAGTGAAAAATTGTCTTAGTGAAGTTTTGAAGAAGGGTTCATGCCACCTTAAAGTAGTATAGATATTAGCCAATGCCTATTACACTGAATGTCAATTAATGAAATTTAATGCCTCCAAAAATTAAAAAAATAAAGAAGTCCTGAATTTAAGTATGTTTTTCTAAATGCTTCCCTGTGACAGGTTTCAGATACCAAACGGACCTCCTTGCAAAGTGAGTTGGAAGGGGTTTCGCCACCGACTCCATTTTGCTGGTGCGAGTTGGCACCAGTTTGTCTGTGAGTATATCTCACTGATCTTTGGAAAATGCAACCTTAAATTGTATGCAGCAATTCAATCAAGAAAAATATTGTCATTTTTAAACTATACCAATTCATTTACTTATAGATTTTAAAGGGTATCTACAATTCATAAAGAACTCATTCTAATTTCATACTTCAATATATGGAATTTACATTCTGATATAGAAGAGTCCACATTTGCTACCCAGGTAGAAAGAGCACTTACCCTATCTAAGTGAACTCCTTTCATTTCTATAATTACTGTCTCTCACATATACAAGAATTTAAATGTATGCTCTAAGTAATTATACCTTTCTTTTGTTTTTATCTATGTTCATGTGTGCTCCTACTGTTTACCCAATTTGTTTCCAACACATATTAAGGAGAAACGCATATTTAACTGTGTATGTTTATATCTATTTCATACACATATACACATGTATTTTTCTGTCCTTGTTCATACCTATAACAACAAGCAGCCTTATATCTTTCCCTCATTTATCTATGTCTATCATTTTGGTATTAGGATATAAATCTTTACTTATAATATTTTGCCCTCAAAATGTTTCATTTTCTGAATTTATTAAAGTTTTTTATTTTAGAAAGAATAATAAAAAGAACAATTGCAAAATACCAACAACATAGACAAAAACAAAACAAAGCAAAAACAATAAAAATGATACAGGGATTCATAACAATCTGATAAGAATTAACAATGGTTGTTATCTTCATTGAAGTTGCTCAGATTACCAGATGTAAGAATACGATATTGATCAATCTGTTAGAGGATAAAAAATAAAAACAAAAAAATTAGAAATGATACAGAGTTTCTGTAATTAAAGAAAATAAAGTCAGTAGATAAAGGGATAATATAGATTTTTATTCTCAAGTGGACTTTTGAGCTACACAAATAATCAGTTCAGCGTATGCATATTTCCATGTAAATATAATTTCATTTATTTCAAACCACAAATGTGACTATTAGATTTATATTTTAATTTTCATAAATGATAAGTTTGTGTCATGAAGATTCTAAAAAGAAGTCAAATTTTCCTGAACAAGATAAAATTTGTCAACCAACAATTTAGTGTTTTGAAAGTTACTTAGGTGTAATCAAAAGTCCACACAAAGTCTATAATATCCCTGTGTCTACTGATTTTAAGTACAAAGGAATGTTTAAAAGTTTAATAAAGTCAAAGCATAAAAAAGTATTATGAAGGGATAAACAGGAGTCTAAGTCTCAAGCTAAGAGATATAAAAAGAAAGCTTAGGAAGAAATAATTACTGTAACTGGTCAATTTCTTTCCTATTTAAAGAAAATTACTATTTTATTTTCCAATCAAAAGTCTGTCTTACCTTCATGATCTCATTCAATTTAACTTTTCTGAAAATAATCTAAGGTGAATGTTATCTGTGATCTTTACATTTCCAGTAATGAATTGTTCGTATGCATTTGAAATCATACCTTGCCAGACGGGTTACGCTATTTTTTCATACACTATCTATCATCCTAGCCCTAAAAGTTGCTAATTACCAATAAAACCACATTTCATATCCTCAGTGAAGAAAAACCTAGTAAGTTCTATTTAGAAGTGAACACTTTACATTTCTAAAGAAGGATTTTACTATGATCAGACATATTTCTGAAAAACTGAACAAAATGTTTCCGGAGGTGCTCTCTCCGCCCTGTGAGGTCGTGTATTCAGCGTGTAGCAGTGAAAAGCTTGCCAGACGCTGAGAAAATCATTTAGCATAGTAACGCGCACCGACTCATAAAATGCGGAAGGGCCTGGAGAAACATGTGAGGTCAAGACACAGCTCCCTCCGCGGAGCACTGGGAAGCATCATAACCATTTTTTGTCTCCAGCCATCCACTTTCATTTCTCTCATGCTCTTTTGGCTCTTTGCTCCTTATGCCACAGAATTCTTTCTTTCTGTTGCACACTACTAAAATATTACCTAAGTAGTCTGATTTTTGGTTAGAATTTTTTTCTAGCTTTTTAGTGCGTCAGTGTTGGCAGTGGCAGGGGTTTGTGTGCTCATTTTACAGTGGAAAAATCACCAGTCCTAGAGATTATTCAGTGTATTGTGTACACATGGAGGGACATTAAAAATTGCACATAAAATGTGTTTAAAAGTGAAAAAGAGAAACTGAACCTAGAATTAGACATAGTCTATAATGCTAAGTGTAGAAAATGAAGAGAGTATAGCTATTGTGTGAAGCATTTGCTGATGCGTAGCAGCATCTACATGCACAGAGCATAGACCGTTAAGCAGAACACAGTGGTATTATGACGCGATGACAGAACTCAAGTTCAGAAAGCACCATGCAGTTCAGGTAATCGAAAGCCAGTCACTTCAAGGAGTTCTATCAGTATATATCAGATCTGAGGCAACGTTAGTGAGCTCAAAGAAAGAGCTATGATTACCGCAGAGAAAAATGGGGGCAAATTGCTATAACTAAAGTTCAAAGGAAACCAGAATGATTTTCTCCAGCTTTAGATAAGGGGAAAAAATGATCAATCAGTGACTCAGTTTATACATTTAAATTGAATTTAAGGGACTGAGAAAAAAATTTGGAAATAACCAACAGATGAGTTTAGTGCTCATACTTGGAGTACAGAATAAAAGCTGCTCAACATAGGGTTTGAAGATTCATGGTACTCATTTATCTTTGAGTTTCTCATAAGCACTAAATAATTGCAATATTTTATTATTTATTAAATCCACTGTTTTTGGAGTATAAATTTCAGTAGGCGTCCTCTGAAGTTTGGTAATTCTATTTTAATGATAACTTCACGTGAGAACCTTGTACCCTGCACCAGGCTTTAGTATATAAGACACAATAATTAGAGAATCAATTTTAGGGAAAAAAAAAATGAATGAAGGTAGAGATCGAAACCCAAGCAATACCAAGCATCTGTTTGGCCTAAATCTTGGGGTCTGTGGCAAGTTTCTTAAACCACCACCTTTTACCCACGGAATGAGACAAACTGAATTCATCCAGTGTCACTATGTCCACAGCCTGTAGTGGACTGTAATGTCTAATCTGCAGTATTCAGTGAAGGGCATGTAAACTCTCATAAATTTTAAAAGTCTCAAACTGTGAAAGACAAGCAGATTTGAAGTAAAATGAACCCCAGCTTAAACTATAATGTTAGCCTTGAAATAATACTTGTTTGAGTATTGCTTCTGTGTTGTGTCTATACTCTGAACACTGAAGATGGGTTTAAGGAATAAATTATGGCATGGAAATAACTCATTATTAGCAAATGTTGTTAATAATAATCAGCTGAACTCCAAATCAGTATAAGTAATGGGTTCTGAATTCTTCACTCGCATAACAGGAAATGTAGTTATAACCCTCACTCAGCTATATTGGCAAGAGGAAATTTAGGGTTTAATCTCATATATATTGTCTCAGATTTTACTTTATCAGTATTAGTCAGAACATGTTAATGTTGGTATAATGGAGACTGAAATTTAACACCTGGGAATTTATGGTTTATAAGTATTAATATCCAGACATATGAAACCTTTATGCTATCTCCAGAATCTCATGAGATTTGGGTGTAAGGGTGCCAATGACTCCCTTCATTTCTTAAATAGGATGGAGATGAGAATTCCTATACCTACCTTAGGCAATGACAATTTTCTGATGAAAATTACTGTTTCTGGATTACTTATACTTGCCTCTACCTATATTTTAATCTCAAGTGCAATAATAGTTCTTAAAGTCAGTTTCCAAAAGATAGTATTTCTATTAAAACAAATAAAAAATAATCTGGGCAAGTGTCAGAGTTTTATAATTTAAAAGAAAGAGTTTGACTGCTTTTTTTAATCTTTGTGTATTTTCAAAATATTTTAAGTAAAGAATACTGCATGGTTTTACTTATTATTTTTTACTTGTTACTGTCTTTGTTTGATTAGTCTTACATTCTTATGTCTAATGGACTGAGCAACTTCATTGAAGCTAGCAGTGTGTAATTTAGCAATCATTGTAAATTTCTATCATTTTGTCTTGGGGTCATGTATCATTTTTGTTGTTTTTGTATTGTTTTGATTTTGTCTTCATTGTTGTTTTGTCAGTTTTTTAATTTTTAAAATAAAAAAAAAATCCATTGCATACAAAAGGAGAAAATCTTAAAGGACAACAAAATAAAACTTTTTGTTTAGACCATGGGTGAATGGGAATGCATTGCTACTGAAAGTAACTTAAATCTCACTCTAGGGAATAACTTGCCTAAGGTCACGAGTGACATATGAATCAAAGAACTCAGGAAGAAGATACAAATCACTCAGTACCACCACTGAGGTTGGACATTACCCACACATCTCTAGAAACATTTCCAGTGCTACTGTTTTTTAAATAATTGCATATAGAACATTAAGATAATAAAATTTTAGGATTATGATTTCTGAACGACAACAACCTATAAGAAAGTTCGAATGAGGCTTATAAAATTTGTAAAACATTACTCTGCTACCAGGATTTGAGATGTCACCTTGTACTCTTGGGATAACATTATTCACCATAAGCGCAAACATACTTTAGGATTCTTTAAGTCAGGCAACTCACTCAATGCACTACAGTTCTCTGCAATGAAGAAAATAGTGATGGAAAAAGTGGGAAAAAGTTAGTAATTCTGTAAAATGTAAAATATTTTTTAAATCTCATGAATAATTATAGCTGAAAAATATTTTTGTAAGGAGGAATGTGAAGTATGATACTTAAATGAATTAGAATGAATCAACCTCATGCAAGTTGTATGAATTTTAGTTATGTTCTCCATTCCTCTTTCTTACGTTGCATATTTCTATAGTGGTAATAATGATAATGACAAAAACAGTAACAGTAATATATATAATTATTTGGAGTGTTGTAAGAACTAAGTTAATACATGATAAATATGTGAGTAGCTTCTAGCCCATGATACTCAATAAACTTTAGTTATGTTTTAATGTTTTCTTTGTACCAGACATTGTATTGACTCTATTTCTGTGTATCACAGATTATGTCATCTTTGAGCATCCCTAAAAATACTGATGCCTGTCTTCATGTATACTAATTGAGGATGACTAATTGCAAGGATAGTAAATGCAGTCACTTTATAACATACAGGGAATCTGAAGACCATGGACCTTCAATGGATTTCTAGGCAATCAAAGTATGGCGCTGAAACCAAGTTGAATATATAACATTATATATATAATGTTATATCTATCTACCTATATCTATCTATCTATCTATCTATCTATATAACATCACTCCATAAAAGTGACATCTTTGTTTATTCCTGAGCCTAAGAAGAGGCAACAATTAGTGAAATTGGAATTTTGGCTCTGTCATTGAACATTTTGATAATCATAGGACTTTTCGTTATCTGTTAAATGATAAAAATAGTAATGTATTTGTGTTATTTTAAAATCAAATTAACAGGCAGGGAAACCTAATAAAATGCATGTATCACAGTAGCTATGCACTAAATCATGTGTGTTTTTCCAAAGCCAGAGATGTTTGGATTCCTGTTGTACTTGATCCTATCTTCATTTCCTTGTGTGTCATATACATATTGAAGTCATAAATAATGGACGTGAAAAGGAACCCCAAGAGCATGTATAACAGAAAAGATTAACAAATTTCTACAAGATGATTTGGAGTCAGGGTTTTCTACGTTCCTGTACTTCTCAGATGATTTTAACATACACAGAGACTGTAAAGAAAATTATTCTGAGATTAGAAAGGCTTGACAGAGCTGAAGGGAAACACCAGTAGCTGAAGCCGGCCACACAGATGAAAAAGAGAAATTAATTTATATGCTTAAAACTCTTCCACATGGAAATACAAGAAAGATGAGGGAGCAGTAGAAAATAATTTGAGATCTATGTTTCTGCTTTGTAATTTCAGCCGTTTTTGTCTTTTTAATTGTGAAGTAATGTTAGTAGCAAAATGGTTTAATTTTGTCTTTTGTAAGTTAGTATTTTCCCCTACATTAATTCCATACTTAACCTTTTCTTTTTTATTTTTTTTAAAAATCTGCATGTTCTGAAGTACATAGAGTAACACCAGCCTAGCCCAGTGACACTAACGATACTAGGCAAGAACAGACCCCACTTGCGTCCTCCATGCTCCACTCCACATTCAGCAGCCATCTTAGGAGCTGTGCTATACATAATAAAGATTCTTGACTTACTTTCAGTTACATCTTCATTTTAGGGAGAAATTTTATCATTTTTATTGTAACTTCAAAAACAAAGCTATTCCCGAAAACACAGGTTTTCGCCAGTTCTCCTTCCTGTTTGCCCAGAGGGCTATTAATTTTCCCAGGTCCCTTGCACTGTACGACAGCAATGCCCTTGCTTTATATTTGAAATTCTGTTAAAATAATGTTGAAATGGCTGAGAGGAATCATTTGCAGCATTTTTATTCCAGCGTATGGAAGAAAATAACAGAATAAATCAACAAAGCAAATGTATCCTAAAGCAAGCAGAAGCAGCACTTATGAATGATGAAAATAATGGCGTGGGATCTGAAGTTACTCATCTTTATAACGATTTTTCTTATAGGAAGTCTAACACTTGCCAATTCAGGGGAACAGAAACATTGTCATCTTTGTACAAAACAATTTGCATTAGCATTTATGTTTATGATTTAGTAAGACCTCAGTTTGTGGTATGAATTTTTAGCTTGCTTTTCTGAAATGTCAGTCTTATTTATTTCCTGTAAAAATCATAAAGTGATATGACCTACTTTGTTTCTAAAAGAATAATTTTCATGAGTTGCAAGGAGAGATATAGTTTAGCTTATATTTTGCTCTGTCTATATGGATTCATAATTATATTAGCAGAAGCAAATATGTGTGTTTATTTTTATACTTACCCATCATAATTTCTGAAAGTACACATATTATTTGAGGTAACTGTACTTTATATAGCAAGGAGTGGGTACAAAATATTTGTGTAACATTGGGTGCCTCATGATTGGGCCCATGAGTCCACAATTGATAATTATAGCAAGTTTTTATGAAAATATTTCCCCTACCACCTCTCCAGGAAGCACGCACACACATTCACAAATACGTGCACACATATATACATACACACGTTAAAATATTTTTGTAGGTATATTTTCATGAGGTTCGTCAGATATCTGCATGGCTTTCTTTCTCTCTCACATCACAGTAAAACATACACATTCACCTGGAAAGAATTCCCAAGCTAAAAATTTATGAACATTCCAAAGGCTATTTCATTTACTCTCTTTATTTCACTTAGTCCGTTTGCAACATTTCTTATTTTTCTAGTGATATGGTATGAATGTGTCCTTTTAAAATTCATGTATTAAAAGGTTAACCACTCAACTGATGGTGTTAGTATGTGGGTCATTTTAGAATTGGTTAGGCCACAAGGGCGTTAGCCTCCAAATAGGACTGGTGCTTATAAAAGAGACAACAGGCTCTCTTACACTTTCTACCATGTTAGGTACAACAATAAAATAACTATGATTGAACCAGGAGGTGGGCACTTATCCAATACCAAATGTGCCATATCTTCAGTCTTGGAATTATCAGTCTCCCAAAGTTTGAGAAATAAATGTGTGTCACCTATAGGCCATGCAAACTACCACTTTTTTAAACAATAGCCTGAACAAAGACCTCTAGAAAAGGTCCCATTTTACTGCACAGTGATTACATGTCTTCTGGCACGTCTGAGAGGATGAAATTTGAAAGGTTAGGGATGACATTTTCATCTCTCAGTCTTGTGCTATGTAATTATTTCTTAACATTATATAATTACAGAGATTACATAATTATAGCTAATACAAAGATTATTAATTTTCCACACTTGAACTCATCTTTATTCCTTTTTTATTTAAAAAATTTAAAAACAATAAAAGCAATGGTATAAAATCTCAAAATAAGGTTGTTGAGGGGTAATAATGCTTTGTGCATTGTGTACTGTTATCTTCAAAGCAATTGCTTATATTAAAAATTATAGTCATGAAAAATTGGTCAAACAATATAGACATAAACCTTTCTTTTCAAAGAACTAATACCAATTGCTAGTATAATATTCTTAGTATTTTCAAGAATGGTAAGCTGATATAGTGGGGATAGTAAAGTAGGCAAAGAACCCCAACTGCATTCCCAATCAATTTAATTTAACACCTATTCTCTATCTATCATGCAACTAGGATAGCTACTGATTAGTAGATCAATTTGTCCACATAAGCCACTGACACGCTTGTCTTAACAATTCCAATATTAAAACAGTAAGTCTCCCCATAGAACATTGTATGATTTCTACAGATGAAGAATGAACTGAGAGTAGGAAAACTTCCTTGTATTGCTGCATCTAGATAAATATTATGCTTAAAACAATAAAGAACTTACAGAAAAAATGTTGCAGGCATATGTAAATGAAGTAAGGATTGATATTCTCTGCATTTTACTCACAGAGGTATGCATAAATAATTCTGTCCACTCTAGAATTCCCAGGTGCTATAAAGAATGGTGATAGAACAAATGCTGCTTTTTTTTTATTTTAAAGATTTAAAAAATCTAACAAAACAGCAATGAAGACAAAATCAAAACAACACAAAAACAACAAAAATGATACATGATCTCAAAGCAAAATGGTAAGAATTAGCAGTGGTTGCTACAATGCATACTGTTATCTTCAACGAAGTTGCTCAGTCCACTAAGTGTAAAAATTTAAGAGTGATCAAACAATCAAAGACAGTAACAAGTAATAACAAAAAAATCATTGGAAGTGATGTAGGTTTTAAACAGTTGCAGTTGAGTAAATTCAGAGCAAGCCATGTGGTCATAAGTTTTAAGTATCTTATATTTCTCTATATTTGGAGCAATATAATCATTCAATATATATTCAGAGAAATAGTAACTGATGTTACATCGCTAGACAACACATTCTTGCCTTCTTTATATTATGAATTTTCCAATTTACTGAATGTTTTAATCCCCGTAATTAACAATGAGAGTAGATTCTCATCTATTGTAAGAATGAGGTTGTGATGGATTGACACTAATTTTAAAAGACAAGAGCTCTAGGAATAAACAACAATATTATATTTGATATATTAGTTGGAAATGCACGGTATTAAGGTTTCAGGGAAGGTGTATTCAAGTTTGGTCAGCAGTGCCATACTGTCATAGGTATAAACATGTCACAAGAAATTAGTTCCTAAATAGAATTACATCATAATAATTAGAATATTTCCTACTTGAGATACTCTAATGGTTGACCCATTTGAGTATGTCTAATACACTGCCACTCAAAATTATTTCTCTATCAAGTGTTTTAAGGGTATTTCACATTATTGATTTAATTGCAGACAACTTTCAAGTAGAATGTTTTTTTTTGTTTGTTTGGTAGTCGAATTAAACTCAGGACCTTGCACTTGCCAGGCAGGTGCTGTGCCCATGAGATATATCTCTGGCCCTTCAAAAAGAATCTTCAGCGCGAACTTTGTTTATTTCCTGGGCATGTACAAAAAATATCCATGTCAGAGGAAAATAGTACAAATTTATGAATAGTTTTTATTCAAATAAAATTTCAACTGTAGGTATCTTTAGAAGTGAATGTTTTCCTATTTCTCTGTATTTATTATACACTTTAGACCTAATTTACTCACATTAGAATAAGGAGAGGAAGAGGGGTTGAAGGGAAGGAAGGGGGTTGTGGAAAAAGAGACTCAAGATATATCACGTACAGGTACAAATTCCCTACGAGGAATATGATCTTTATGAGTATCTAATGTACACCATTAAAATTACTGAAACATGAATATTACAGAGCAATATAGTCTTTGTTCAAGTCTACATATAAGCAGATTTGCCCTATTTTTAGTAATTATTCTCTATTTTAAAAATACAATGTGGTGGACATATCTGAAAGCAGAGAATGCTATAGCTTGCTTCTATTTATAGAAACTGTTTTAGATTTTGAAGACAGTCTTTGGAGTTCTTACTCAATTCTTACAAAACAATCTCAAAGCAACATAAAAACAGAAAGGATGGTAAGATGAATGTGCATAGGCCAGTTTGTCCTATTATTAAATTGCTAATACTTACTTCACTATCTTTCAAACATACACACAGTGGCATATTTTAAATTTTGCTGAACAACTTGAAATTAAGCTGCAGTTATCATTACACAACACTTCTAATTCATTAAACACTCAGCAAAAACCTCACAAGAAAAACAGTATTTAAAGTATATCAATGGTATCATTAACATAGAATTATATTAATAATCAAAACAATTACTCATACTTACATAGTCTGAGTTTCTTAAACACACTGTTACAAATCACTAATAAAGTAAAAAGAAAACCAACGAATTGGGAAAAAATTTTAGCCAACTGCCCCTCAAAGGACTTCTATCTAGGACATATGAAGAATTTAAAAAAAAACAGGCCTCCCAAATTCAAAGATCCAATCCAAAAATGGGCATCTGAGATGAATACACACTTCTCTAATGAATAGATACTAATGGCGAGTAAATACATGAAAAAATGTTCAACGTCATTAGTCATTTGAGACATGCAAATTAAAACAACACTGAGATTCCATCTCACCCCAGAAACAATGGCTATCATCAAGAAATCAACCAATAACAAATGCTGGAGAGGATGTGGGGAGAAAGGAACCCTACTCCACTGCTAGTGGGAGTGTAGATTGGTGAGTCCACTGTGGAAATCAATTTGGAGATTCCTCACAAAACTAGGATTGGAAGTCCCATGTAACCCAGCTATTCCCCTTCTGGGTATTTTCCCAGAAGAATTAAAAACATCATAGCACAGCGATATACATGCACCCATGTTTATAGCAGTACGATTTGTTATAGCTAAATCTTGGAAACAACCCAAATGCCCATCCACTGAGGAATGGATAAAAAAGGTGTGGTATTTTTATACAATGGAGTATGACTCAGCTATTAAAAAAGATAAACTCGAGGCTTTCATAGGTAAATGGATGCAACTAGAGACCATACTCATAAGTGAGGTAAATTGGACCCACATGTGTAAACAGCACATTGTCTCCTTGGTGTAGGGACCTGAAAGACAAGTAAAACTCAAAACTTAAAATAGGTGATAGGAAAGGGAAAGAAATTGCTCAAAGGGAGGAATGACTGGGATGACGGAAAGAAGAAAAAAGAATGAAGGAAGGCAAAACATAAATATATCGATGAATAGCTGTGATAACTGTATTGCTGATGTTTGATGATGTATTGAAATGAACAGTCAGTGCTTACAATTTTTTATGTTCCGATCGACTTTGCATGCTTGTGTCTGATGGTCTGAGCAACTGATTTGAAGGTAACAATATGCAATGGAATTACAGTGATGAACTCCTACCATCTTGTCTGGTGAAACTCTGTATTATCTCCACTATTTTATCAAAGAATAATTTTCTTATTCCCTATAATGGTTTGAGCACTCTTTCATCCTTACACCTGGTACTCTGAGCAATGTAGTTGCAGATAGTGATATGCAATGTAACACCCACTGTTGATTTGTATTGTTTTGTCTTGAGACCCTGTATCACTTTGAATGTTCTTGCTTTGACTTATGTTCACAGTACTGGTATGCTGCTACTGTTCCATTTTGTTGTTTGTTTGTTTCTCATATACTACTCTCTTTAAAATAAAAATAAAATGCCAAAACATGCTGTTTCATCTAAGAAATATTATTCCACTATGATTTTTGTTATCATTTCTACATGACAGTATTTTAGAGAACCAAAAAGTTTTTAAGTTAAATGGTTTGCATTTTATTATACAGATTTAGTTTTTTAATCTTACTTCTGTATAATATCTTGTGTTATGATTACAAATGATATTCCTTTTGCTTTATTCTTTTGTTGTTATAGATTTGTGAATGTGTAATTTCCATTTTTGCTATTCTTTGTCTGTTGATTTCTTGGTAATCTTATTAACTCTTTTATGTATTTTCTGCATTTCCTCACAATCTTAGTTTTTGTCCTCAAGCTATACAATTTAACTTCAAAAAATATCTCTTCGTTATTTTATATTTAGGTTGCATTTCTTAGAAAAAAATGTTTTTATGTCTTTTTCTTGAGTTTCATTATTTAGCTAATAATGATTTCTCATGGCCTGGATTTTTAATTGCTTTTTTTAATTTTTAACTTTCTAAAATGAGATCCTTTCAGCAAATTATTTTATGTAGACTTTATTTATTTTTTTATTCTCTGCTTTGAGATTGGCTTGGAGGACTGGGTTTTTACATCAACTAAGTTTTTTATTAAGCACTCTTTCTTTGGAGTAAAAGCAGTTTATGTGTATATTATGGCATATTTCTATTTATTTTAAAATATTTTCTTTATTCCTTGACCAGCAATAACACACACTCCCATCAGTAATAATTGAGGAGTGTGGGATACATAGTAGGTTTTGTGCAATTAAAATAAACCTTTTTTTGTTTTATGCTAAAATTTTTCTTTTTTCTTTTTCTGTTTTATTTTAATGTGGTGGAGTGACTTACAGTGTCTTTGCTCACTTTCTATAGTGTTGCTTTTCTTCTTCAAGTCTCCAAAAATGATTTCTCACTCCAACATCCTTCCACAAAGCCAGCCTTGTTTTCTTTGGAAGAATTACACCATTTCAGATTCCAAATGTATAGTTTTTAATACTCAGTACCTGGGAAACGGACCTGTTCCATGTAATTCCACACTCAGAGTGAAATCTTCCTCTGTCTTAAAAAAATTGTGTTTGTGTTCTGAGACAAGTAGAAGACCTTTACTGACATTTGGAAAGGTTCTCTTTAGTCTTTAAACACATCTTTTTTGGTTTGAGTATCTAACTTTTCTTATGAATTAATGGAGATTTTTTGTTCTCCTGACTCCCAGTTAAGCTGCTGAGTGTTTTCATTTAATATTCTTGTTTTCTTTTACACTTTTCAGCGCATGTATGCAAGGATTTGGAATTCAATATCTAAAAAAAGTTCAGAATATTCAGAATATGACATTTTAATAAACTATTAACTTTTCTTCCTAAAGAGATTTAGAATGTATTATGTACTCTTTACACTATAATATTTTATTATGGTTTTCTAAATATATATAATACTATTTAAGATTATAAAAAAGTCTACTTCTTATGTAGTAATTATTAGTTACACAAATTTCACCCTCTTTTAAAAATACTGGTGAGCATTTAATAGGTGATTCACTTTGAGTTAAAAAATAAATTTTACCCTACCCTGAACTGACAGTATTTGAACAAAAAGAGTAGAGAGCAGAAAAATGAAGTTTAAGGGCAAAGTTGTGACTTAAATTCTTACTCTGTCAGTTTACTATCATTTCCAATTGAATATGTTAGTCAAAAAATCTATACACCACTTTTCTTATCCACATTGAACCTAAAAATTACAACTCAACGTCAAACATGCAGGTTAAGTATGATTACAAAAAGAATGTCTCATAAAGCATAAAGATGTGCAAAGTAGAAATTACCTAAATGAGTGAAAGTGATATTGTATTGAAATATGGATAGCAACATATTTTCAAGCAATTCATGCTTATAGTCATTGTCTAAATTCCTTAACTCTAGATGATTTCCAAAAAAGAATTAAATCAATGAAAGGACCCCTTTTTAGCAATGTCTATTTAATTAGTGGCGATTCACTCCATATAATGTATCTCAGCTCTGAATCTAATCTCAAGTACCACATCAAATACTGTGAATGGTTGTATATATAATTTCGAAGGGTAGACTTCTGTTATTGATGTAAACACTATTCTTTTTGCCTAAATACCTTTATTCAAAACCAGAAACAAACTACAGATAAACAATGAATCTTGGGTCTCTTATGAATGGGTTTGCAATATAATTAACAGAGATGTATGTAAGATGAGATTAGGGAGCAGTTTTCATCCTTCTTTATGAAACATCGTCTTGTCAAATATTTTCCAACTATGCATGGATAGTTCCCCAACACATATAAAAGTGATGCTTGACTCTTATCAACTACTCTATCCATGATTGAAGGTTTAAAACTGTGAGGGTATTACATGAGTACTGTGCATGGTGCTATGAAAATACCTGAGGGATGTGCAAAGAATATTTTACATGAGTTAAAATATAAAAACATTGTAAAATATTACGAATGTTGACAAAACATTCAGTACCCTTATAGATGCCTTGTTATATACACAAACTAAATATAGACAACATGAGAAAACCCATTGTCACTTTATATTGCACATTCTTGAACTAATTGTGGTAAGAAACTAAGAAATAACTGCAGTCAATGCATCATCACATGAACATATCGTTAATTACAATATATAGAAATAGCTTTAGGTTGCTATGGAGAAAATATGAGTGACAGAAGTTTTTGAATGATTTCATCCCAGCAGTACATTTTAAGAATTATTTTACTGCTGGGTGATGAAAGAAGGCTGCTAATGCCCAGGAAATAGTGCAGCCATTTTAAAATATAATAATATCCTCTTTATATTAGCAAATATAAAACTTTGTCTAACATGAAATAACCAAAATGCAATTTTCTGCCCCCAAAAACATACTTAGCAATACTCACTTACCTTAAAACTGAGAGCATGTTAAAGAACTCACATAATACAATTTGAGATGTACTTATAAACTGTAGTCAAGACACTCTATTAAAGGACAAATATATTGCAATTTGGACAAATAGATATTAAGGGACAAATGTAGAAATGCAAGCACTAGTATGTTTTACTTAATTTTGTTTTTGTCTTTTTGAGACAGGATCCTTCTATGCAGTTCAGGCTGGTCTTGAGCTCACTTTGTAGTCCAGGTTTGTCTCGAACTAGCAATGATTCTCCTGCCTCAGCTTCCTGAGTGCTGGGATGTAGGTGTGTACCACCACACCCAGCATTGCTTTACTTAATTTTGAAAAAGTTATTAAAGCAATGCATATCTTTTCAACAATTGCTTCTTTAACAGTTGCATATCTATTTGCAAATCCTGGAGCTTCTATGTATATCAGCATCATACCGATACACAAATTAGCACAGAATGAAGCATAACATGGGCAGATAGATCTCTAACATATCATACAGAAAGAATAATTAAAGTATGAACTGTACTTCATAAAAATTAGAAGCACTTGTCCTATGAAAACCTATATTTAAAAAAATAAAAAGATGAGCTACAGAGAGGGAGAACATATGTAATATCGCATATCATATAAAGTGCTCAAGATAACCATATACAATTGAATTGATTAGAAATAAGATCTAAATGTCAAAATCATAGAAGTAAAATCTATTTCACTGTTTAATTGTAAGTTGGTTAGAAATGATTGACTTTATTATTTATACCCCATAGAAAAATATCCCTGCACAGTTCCAGTACTCCTACATTCAAATACTGACTTCATAATGTTTATTCAGAGTAAAATAAGATTGAGAGAGAAAAAAGGAACAGTAGGTCTGTGGAAGATTAATGTTAAATTGAAAAGAAATATCTAGCTAGTAGCAGAGACTCAACAGCAAAAGTAAATGACGTACAAATGTGTTTGCAATTTCACATCTGCATTCAGAAAATGATTGCCATCATTTTCCACACACCAGGTCCAGTAAAGTGCAACGACTGGTGCTGTAGAAACCACCCCAAATGATCTCCCAAATGTGTGGACATTTATGATAATGGAGAAAGACATGAGCTTAAGTTCAAAGGTACAATTCATATTTTTTTCAGGGAAAATTGACTAATGTTGTTGAGCTGTGCCTAGGTAAAGCATTTCTTCGAAATTTTTTTCACACACAGAAATTTAAAATACAGGCTCCAAGGAAAGGAAAAGAGAGAGAAAGAGAGAACAGTGATGTGACTGGCGATGTGAGGAAGAAGACAAAGAGATAAACTGCTGTTGCAAATCAGGCTGTGTCCCAGGATGACCTGAATGAATTTGATTGAGAAGTTGATGCATTTCTGTCCTTCTGACTTAGATTGGGCTGTTTACATGTTACACATTTCATACTCACACTGAACTCAAAAGATGGCATAACTGGTAAGTGAGGAGTATAGTCAGCCCAAGTTTAAATTTGCTGCTAAAAAGAGAAAAAGCACTGTGGCAGAATTGACAAAATGTGTGTCTCATTACTACTGCAGTTCTTACCATCTCTGGAGCACTAGGGCATCAAAGAAATTGTGGTACAACTACTTGGCAACTTTTAGGTAGAGTAAAATCTCAAATCTTTTAGAGTTTTGCAGACATTTACTGATTTCTTTCTTGTGCGTGTGACAATGAAATGTATACACAAATTAGGAGCTTAGTAAATACATCTATAACGTGCTTCAACAAACTGCATTATTTTATCCTTCAACTAATATATGATAATAATGATGATAATATTTATATTGTAATGTTTGTTGTACTTTGCAATTATATTTAATTTATTAACATTTTCAAATCTTACAATGACCTTATAAATAAGAAATTATCCCTGTTTTTCAGATGAACAAATCTAGACAGTTAACAGATCATCATGTTTTATGTACATATATATATGGACTAATACATATGACAATTAGTGTAAAATATTGTGTAGAAGTAGAATAGTGACAACACTTCACATAAAAACTTTACTGAGATAGTAAATCTTCCATTGTCACATCTGGCTGATGTAGTATTTCAATGATATATTTAGAAAAAAAAATGATTTTTAACCAAAGTAGATACAGTACATCTGCAAATTCTTCATAATCTAGAACTTTCTGTTTGGGACATTTTTGAGTGGTGATCTAGAAGGCTGAAAGTTTTAGAAATCAAGACTTTCAGGGAACTTATTAATCATCTCCAACTGAGTAATAATGAATATCCAGAATAGAATAGCCATAAAGAATATTGTGAGAGAATATACTTATGTTACTGAAAACAAAGTTCCAGAATGGCACTATACCTAAGGCCATACTGCCTTTCTGGAATGTCCCTACCTCATCTTTTGACACCTTCTACCTTCTAACTTTGTGCTATATCCAACAAATAATAAAGTTTCTGGGGAATATTTTTCCTTTTGTTCAGAATATACTCCTCATCAAAATCTCATTGAGATAAAGCTAAATTTTACATAATGTATAATAATAGTTAAATAAGTACAATTTTATTTTCATTTAAAATGTTTAGTTCTGCATAGGAGCTCTGCAAAAGTATCTGGCTCATTTAAGAATAATGTTTGGAAATTGAAAAGATTCTAGCATTAAGCAGAAATTTCCACCAAAAGTGGTAGGAGCATTTATCATCAAATTATGTATATAAAGAGGGGCAATGTTTATAATACAGAGTTAATAATGCTGTGTAAAGATACAACAAAGTTTGATTTTTGTGTGTATAGGTAGTAATTATTAAAACCATTTTTGTGACATCTTTCCTTTTTACTCTTAGGTAATAGACAATAAACATCTTCTTAGAGTATCTTAAAGCGTGTGGTGCATAAATTTGCACATTATGTGAATAAGCAAATATCTAAATATATCCAATTCTGCTTACTGTTAAAATGGGGAAAGAAGGAAAAAAAAAACCCATTCAATTCAAATTTTTTTAAAAAGTAAGCTTGACTAAAACTACACAATTTTTCTTAATTAAGAATTAAGTTTACCTGGGCGTGGTGGCGCATGCCTGTAATCCCAGCACTCAGGAAGCTGAGGTAGGAGGATCATCGCGAGTTTGAGTCCAGCCTGGGCTACAAAGTGAGCTCAAGTTCAGCCTGAACTGCATAGCGAGACCTTGTCTCAAAAAGACAAAAAAAAAAACAAAATTAAGTTTAGCTGGGGAGGCTGAGGCAGTAGGATCACCATGTGCTTAAGGTCAGCCTGGGCTACATAGTGAGACCCTTTTTAAAAAAAACAAGTTTGGAACATAACTACTCCACTATCCATGAAAAGATATTACCCCCCCCCATACAGGAAAGACGATTACTCACAATGCAAACAGATAAGAAGAAACTTGGTAAAAGTTTGACAAATTACCAAGAATTTGGGCTAGTTTAATAGTACAGAGACTATAGGAGAAAAAAGACTTCACAGAGTTCAACTATTTATAAACTACACAACAGGGATCTCTATCAGGTGCTATAAAAATCCCCAACACTTTACATGAACTTGTAGGAAGCATAAGAGACAAGATTTCTGTCACTACAAAACACACACATAGCCCAAATAAGAGCCTAACAAGAAGCAAGTAACAAGCAAGGCAGCCTACTAGCGGAGGGTAGAGACAGACACCACTTCTGTTTTACAGGTTTGTACGAAAGGCTGGAATCTAAGTAGAAAGCTCTAACACCAAGAATAATTCACCTTCTGACATAGAAAATAACCGTAGCAGTCCAAACACCAAATCCTTTTTTTGGTGTTGTTTCTTTTTGAGACAGGGTCTCACTATGAAGTTCAGGCTGGCCCTGCTCTCATTTTGTAGCCCAGGCTGGCCTCAAACTTTTAATGTAATTCCAAGTGCTGGAATTACAGGCATGCACCACCACACTCAGGCCAAAACCCAAACCTTGGTCAACATATTGATTCCACCTCTTTTGTTAAGTCCCTGAAAAGAGCCATACAATTTCTAGATATAAACTACTTACCTAGGTATCTATTGCTTTATACTGGGTACTGTATATGACACTTGCTAAATATTTTTGAAGTAGTCTAAAAGAAGAAAAAAAATAAAAATTTATCAATCTACTGAATCAGACTGAGAGATAATAGAGCCATGAAGTAGGCACTTCAATTACAATAAAAACATTAAGGAATAGTAGATGTCTTAGCCACCTTATCCTTGCTGAGATGTAACACACACACCCACAACTTACAGGAGGAAGGGTTTACTGTGGCACACTATAGAAGATCCAGGCCTCGCTTGTCACGCCAGGAAATCCATATCCGTGTTTCCTTTCCTGCCAGACCCATCACACCCAAAATTCCTCAGAAATACTACAAATCCATAAATTGGCTTAATTGAAAATATAAAGAGTAGAAACTTGATCCTAAGATAAAGGAACAGCACGAGAAAAAAAATTCAGTTTAAATTACCTATCTAAAGAAGAAAAAGACCGCCTATGGGGGCCAATACCATGGTGGGAGGGGCAGGCTGGCCGCTTTTGTCTAGACTTATTACTCCCTTGGGAAAACATAAATATTCACAGCTCCAAAACATAATATACTTTTTTCTTTCTTGAGGACCCATACTCTTACTTCTTTGAGTGTATAAAAATTTTCTGATAAGCCATTCCAGAGTCTCTTACTGATACATAGTAAAAATTATTTTTCTGTGATAAGAGTCAGCAAACGAACAATCCTATTCTACGTGTGGAGTGGGCTAGTTTCCATAATATCCTGGACACTATCCAGGGATAGTAGGAGCCAGAAAGGGATATAGACCTCCCGTGTCACGCCCTCAGTGACCCACCTTTACTGACCAGAGCCAGTCTCCAAGCAGGTCAGCGAAAAAGTGCCCAAGACTCAGTCCTTACAAATACCTGAAACTGTATTACTTTAGATCTAGATCATAAGATCGGAGAAATGACCAAATACAAGTGTAGATTTTCAGAGAAGAGGAGGAAACCGAAGGAAACCATAGAAGGGCTGTACCAACGAAAACAAAAAATGCAATAATATTGTAGTACTGAAACTTTTGACTGACTCATATGTAGATTCCATAAAGTTGTAGAAATAAGGAAATTGAACATAAATCACTACAATTTATCAACTTCAAACACTGAAAATGTGAAATTAAAAGATTACTTAGTAGTCAAGTGACTTAAAATATGTGAATTTTGAATTTCAAAAAAAAAATAGTTAAATTTACAACTGCAAAGAAATTTGAAAATATAATGGAAGAAAGCAAGATACCAATTGAAAATTTAAGACATGTTATAATCATCAAAGGCAAACAGACAGAAAGACACAAACACACACAAACATACATACGCAGATATCTGAAAATACTCAAGTGTTAACACATCTCGGGAAGTAATACTCAGATAAGTGAAAACCAAAAATGAAAGGAACATCTTGAAGACAGCCAGATACAAATAACACATTAAATACAAAAAACTTCACTGAAGATAACAATATGTAATATAACAACCACTGTTAATCCCTATCATTTAGTCTGAAACCCCATATCATTTTTAATGTCCTTGGATTGCTTTGTTTTGTATTGTTCTTTTTTTTTGTACTATTTTCTTTAAAATAAAAATTAAAAATAAATGAGTTCTAGAGATCTCTGGCTAGAGAAACATATGGGACATATGAAGTTTAAAATTTGTCTACATATTTTTCAATTTAAAACACTTCCAAACAAAATTATATACATATACATACACATGATTTACACCACTCCTTACATTTACAACAAAGATTACACTCCTAACTGAATTTCATTGTATAGCTTTATTTTAAGTTCTTTTAACATTTACGTATTCCATATACTTTATACTAAAGTGCATTGTGCTTGGGGAACTTGATTGTCAGGATTTGGAGTGAAGCTGAAAATGTTCAAAATTGATTTGTGGAATGATGTGCAGAAAATGTCCAGCAGAGTTTTACAGATAGCACTCAAGTTTTCTACCCAAAATACTGTAAAGTACACAAAAAGCAGAAATCAACAACAAATCTAATGAAATTACTCAAAAAGTCTGGACAATATTAAGCGTAACCTTTCAAGTCTGAAATGGTTCAAATCACTACAAAGTTGAGAATAATATTTTTCACTGTTTGTTCTGCAAACGAATAAATCACTTAAAAATTAATGCAAATATTTAGAATTATATTTGAAAACTAACAAAACTGCTTTCCAGTTATTTGTTAATATATTTTCCTAATCATTTTGTTTGTGCTGGAGATCAAATATATAAAGAATATGACATTGTGTTCCCCCAGAAATTTATTTTAGAAATATATAAATTAGTGCTCACTAAAAATTACCATCAAATTTATCTTAATTCAAATCAAATATGTGAAATATTTGGAGATAATTTCTTATACAAGCAATTTATCATTACATTTTCTTACCAAAATAAGTTGTTTTATACAATTTATTTTTAATGGCAAATAAAGTTATTGTTTTGAAATATGTCTCACATTTTGAATATGTGTGAAATATGTGTTGTAAACTTAAGACATGTACTGTACAACAGGCTGATAATATTTAATAAAATTATATTCTTAAAAATCACTGAGAGTAAATCTTAGGTATAAACAACACACAACTATGAAAAGTAAGGGAATGCATATATTAACTAGCATCACTTAACTATTCTATGAGGTATACATATTCTACAATAAAACCTTTGCCATAGGTTATTAACTACTTATTGATTTAGAAATTCTTTTCTTGATAAGTTTTTCTGCAGTGTGACACAGAATATCACAGTGGTTTGAAAAGATTATCTATATCCAAAATTCATCTGATTTAAATGTAAAAGTTTGATCTGGCATAGGGATACTTTTCAGACATACAAAGTTTCATTGAGTGTAGTTGATACACTAGCTTTGCCTTCTTTGTCTCAGTATTTCAAATCAATTTTTGGCATGTGTGTGTTGAATATAGGATCATGTCATTTTAGCTTTTCCTTGTTGCATTGAGATCATTTATAAATCAATAAGTAATTATTAATACCATCTGAAGTTATAAACAGAATGTTCATTTTACACTGATTGTACAACAATATTTTATTCGTTATTTGATTGTACTAATTCCAATAGTAGATCACTCACTGAATCACCTGATTAGATCAGCTCCTGAAAGAAAGTAAAATCCACATCTGGATATATCTACTGTAAAATTAAATGAAATAACTCTGTATCAGTGAAAAGGTACTAAATGATAGATACATATATGTTTGCATGTATATTATTATAATGAATTTAGCCAACTTTGGGGGCACTGTAGACTACAGTAATGATGTTGGATAGGAATAAAGAAAAAAATACTTACCTGGCAGGACAAGTACAACGGTGGTTACAAAGATGATTTCCCCAGGGCGAGGCTTATCCATTGCACTGCAGATGTGCTGCCCCCTGCTATTTCCCCAAATGTGGTTACAATCACAGTTCTTCTAAAGTCAGATCAGTAGAAACGATGACCAAGAATTATTGTTAGCGAGGTGTGGCAGGTCATCTGTAGTCTCAGAATTTGGGGAGGCTGAGACAGGAAGATCAAAAGCTGGAGCCCAGCATAGGAAACTTAGCAAGGTAGTGAGACCCTGTCTCACAAGTAAAACATGAAAAGGGGCTATAGTATAGCTCATTGTGACAGCCCTGGGTTTCATCATGAGTACGAGAAAAGAAAAATTATTGTCATGGTGACACATATGTGGGACAAGAAAGGACTTCTTTATTAATTAAGTTTTTTACATTTTAAATATACATAATGATCACTTTCATCACAGGGAGTTTGTACTTGTACATGACTTATCTCAATTCATCTTTTATTTCCCATTCCCTTATCATCCCTCCAAATCCTCTTCTGCTCCTCATTTAAGAAACTTGTTCCCATTTTTCCTTCTTTTCTTATATTGTTTCTTTTCCCTTCCTTCCTTTCTCCCACCCCTCACCTTAGTTCTCTTTCCCAATTGAGCTTTTTCTTCCTAGATCATAATATCTAGTATTCTTTCTGGTCCTTCTTTACACTTTTGGTTTCTCACACCAGAGAAACAATGTGATATCTACACGTGAGTTCAGTTTATTTCATCCAAAAGCATTTTCTCCAGGTATGCCCATTTACCTAGAAATGTCTCAAGTTTATCTTCCTTAAGGCTGAGTAGTACTCTACTGTATACTAAAAAAACACATTTTCTTTATCCATTCATCAGTTAATGGTCATTTAGTCTTTTTCCAAGATTTAGCTATTACAAACTGTGCTGCTGTAAACATGGGTGTGCTTATATTGCTGTGGGATGCTGCTTTCAATTCTTTTGGGAAGATACCAAGAGGGCAAATAGCTGGGTCAAATGGAACCTCTAGTTTTAGTTTTATGAGGAACTCCAGACTGATTTCCACAGTGATTGCTCCAGCCTAGTCTCCTCTCAAAACTGGAGAAGGGTTCCTTTTTCCCCATAGCCTCACCAGCACTTGTTATTGGTTGAATTGTTAATAATTGTCATTTTCTTGGGAGTGAGGTAGAATCTCAGTATTGTTTTAATTTGTATCCAATGACCAGTGATGTTGAACTTTTTTCATATATTTATTTTCCAGTTGTTCTTTTGAGATGTGTCTATTCATTTCACATGCCCATGATTAGACTGAGTCTTTAAATTTTGATGGTCTTATTTTCTTGAGGTCTTTATATGTTCTAGACAGTAATCTTTTGCTGAGGGAACAGCTGGAAAAAGATTTTCCCACTCATACTATTTTATTTCTACTGTATTCTAATTATTTTGATGTATGAATTTTGTATGTAAGCACATGGTTGTTTTTATTAAGCTTCTTTCCTGTTGGGGAAATACAAGTGTTATGAGATTATGAATGCATTATTAAATTTCCATGCAAACATACAAAAATGTCACCTAATCAAACAGAAAGGAGTAGGAATTTCCACCCATCCTGAAGCTAAGACATGGTCCTAACCCATATACATATTAAGATTATTCTGTTGAGTAAACTGTAAATAGCAAAGTTTGAGGTGAATCATGGAGTGATGTCTCACAGTTATAATTCCCCAAAAAGTGGCAGGGGAATCTGCCTTGGATTGTAAAAATGTTTCCTGTGGGAGAATGTTTAAATATAAATCAAATATAATACTATACAAATAAATTTCTGAAACTATATCCTTTATGTTTAAAAAATCAATAGTATAGTTGTGCAGTTAGAAACCAGTTGAAAAACATTATGAAACATGCTTTTTTTCTTTTAGTACGTATATCAGTTTTTTATGCTTGCTGTAACAAAATACTAAAGCTGAACAGTGTAAAACATAAGAGATGTATTATATTATAGTTCTGGAAGATAGATGCCTCAAATCAATGTCATTCTTCCTCAGAAAAGTGTAAGGGTGAATTTCTCTGACTTCTTCCTTGCCTCCAGCAAATTGTTGGCAGTACTTAGCACTCCACCGCTGCCGTGATAGTACTTTAAACACTGCTTCTATCAGCGTGGCATTTTCTCTGTGTCGTCACTCAGTGTTTTCCTTGTGTTAAGACTCCACTCACATTGGACTAGAGTTCACCCTAAGTACCTCATCTTAACTTGATTACATCTTCAAAGACTCTGTTTCTAAAGATGACCACACTGTTATTGTAAGGAGGAGAAAACTATATGAAGACAACTACATGAAAATCATGAAACATTGATGAAAGAAATTAAAGAAGGCAGAAGTAAATGAAAAGATATTCTCTGTTAACATGTCTGTACTACACAAAGTGAATTATGAATTCAATACTTAGACAGTTAGGTCTTTCTTACTCAAATTGGGTGTTTTTTACCCAAGTTAATGCAACAGTTAACTATCATGTCTGAATTCTAAATTGGTAAGTATACATATATATGTATATATATATCAAATGATTATATGGCATTATATATTTAGTAAATTATATATATAATTGTAATATATAGGGTCTACCAAAAAATGTTCATACATTGCAGTAATATACCATACTAAAACCCTGTGAAATCTAATGGTCAATGCTTTGAGCTCCTCTTGTAGTTGTAGAAGCCAAAAGTAACGTGTATTAGGGCTGGGGATTTAGCTCAGTGGCAAAGCGCCTGCCTGGCAAGTGCAAGGTTGTGAGTTCGATTCAAAGTACAAGAAAAAAACAAAAAAAACGTGTATTAATCTCGTGATGTCTCAATACATATAGTATTAAAATATTTATATGCTTTTCTTTTCTTGGCATATATATTTTTGGCAGATTCTGTGCATCATATTGTATTTTCATATATATTGCAATACAATATTGCAATATATATTGTAAATAGAGGTTTTTAAAGATAGGCTTTACAGTGGCTGCCTGCAGAGTCAGGTATGGGAGAGGGCCAACGGGGTGTCCAGGCCCTGGAGATTTGAAGGATCCAGTCAAATTCAAAGGCCTGGAGCTTGCTGTAGAGTCCCATGAGAGGCTGTGGCAGTAAGTCAAAAGGTCTGAGCTGGAAACCATGGCTTGGGTATCCAAGGTGAAGATGAAGTCTGGGAGTTTCTTGAAAGAAACAGAGGTGAGACTTCCTTCTTTTTTCTCTTTTCATTCCATTAAGGCTACAAATCTATTGGTTGGTGCAACTCATATCCATTTTGGGTTTCAATTTTCAGTAAATCCATTCAGTTACATCTAAAACTATGCTAGGGTTATTATGAGCATTTCTTACTCAAATTCACAACAGTTGTCCATCACACCTGAATTGTTAATTGTTAAGTATTAAAATCAGTATTTGTTTGAAACTAAGGAACAAGTACTATGTCATACTTACAGAAAAAATTGCAAATATAAATGCGTAAAATAGAAAATATATGGAAAGAAGTATTTTTCTATTTTTTCAGTTTCCTTAGTACATCTTCAAATCTTCACAATTCAATGCCTCACAGTGGTTTGCTCGCATTAAATAGAGGCTCACTTTCTATTGATGTCTGAGTAGAATCAAGATGATTCTTACATGAAGATTGTGAGAACAAAGCCAAATTGATAACTACATCAAAGCTTAATAAAATTTCCTTCATGTCTATTGCAAAAAAGTTTTTGCTTTACCTCTAGAATGTGAAGAGATTTTTTTCCATGGTGATAATGTAATTTCACAGAATGTGCATGAGGGCATGTACATATGTACACGTGTGTGTGTGTGTGTGTGTGTGCATATTTTCCCTCATACCTTTCCATACTTTTGTTGGTTTATGGACTCAGTCAGGAAAGAGAACACTATAGATTTTAGAATGGAGCAAGGAGGAATCACTTGATTTTAGTATAAAAACAAAATTAAATATTTATGGGTCTTAACTTCATCATATGCACACACAAAACCACTGTTTAACATATATTATAGAACAATTGTTGTTCAGGAATAATTGAGAACAGTGTTGATTTAGCTATTCCCTTTTGGAGGTAACAAATGTTGTAGTCAAAGTAAAAGCTGGTATTGGTTGAATTCTAATGTCAAATACCTGAGCCTTTCTATGAAAAATTCAGTCTTGTCTCTACTTCTAATTCAGTGAGGCTGGGTAAATTTGCTGAAAAGTATATCCTGATTCATACAATGAAAATCCTAACAATTTCAAATTAAGACCAACTCCTTCCAAAAGTATATTTTTGTATCACATGAAGTCCTTTCTCATCCTTCAGATAGTTACTGGCTACTAATTATTACATACCTTCTTGTTCTTAGGTTCATTTTACGTGTAGTACAATGCATGGTTTTTTTGTTTATATATTTACCTCTTTTACCAGGCTGTGATGTCATTAAGATAAATAATTAAAGTACTACAAAAGTTCCAACTATTATTAAGTTGAAGAAACAAAATTGAAGATTTATCCTTCCTAGTTTTGGTTCAACGAGACACCTTGAATGATGGACAGACACATGCTGCGGAAATAAAGCAAAAATACTGTAATATTTGTAAATAAAATGCAAAAATTCCTTAATAGGACAGGTCGATATCTAAGGGCAGGAAAATTCCATTTTGTGGCTTTGAGGAGCCAAAAGGCAGTCGATTGCCATAGGTAAAATGAATCCTCACTCAATCTACCTTGCAATTTCCTAACAGAAGGGAATACTGGCCATCACATCATCTAGGAATTCCCTTCTTTGCTCTACCCTGTCAGCTGAAAAAGATTCAATTGATTGTGACAGATGACCATGAAGTCTGTCATCTTTCTGATGGACTGAGTGTGGAAAAGCTTGACAAATTGCAAATGACAGATTATGCCTTGATGATTATTTTTTTGCAGGCAATCATCTGTGTATTGGGCACTTACTATCATCGTTTCAGGAAAATTATTATTTCCCACTAATTGGCATAAATTTTATTTCATTTTTCTCTTAAAGTGTCAGTGATAAATTCAAGCCTGAAATGTTTATGTATAGCAATACAGAAATGAACACAATCAATGTTAGAGTCAGCAGTTTTAACATTATTAATATCCCCTCATTGAGGTAAAAAGTGTTGCAGATTTACACCTACCTTGCAAATACCTATGTTAGCTGCATCTGAAATATGAAAATGTAATGGCTTAAAAATTAGTATATCCAGTCAATATTTAGTTATTGTTTTATATTAATATTGGAACATACCTTTATAATTATTTTCACACGACTCTCTTCTTTAAAAATGACATAGAAGTAGCACATATATTATCTTTCTAATTTATAAATTGACTCTATAAGTCAGGAGATATAAATTACACATGAAGAATCAACAAAACAGTAAATTCAGTTTTTAACCTCTTTCCAATGCATGTGGTGTACCAGTGTGGTATTATTCAGGCAAACAATTTGGAAAGACCTACATAGGCAGAAATCTCAATTACACATCTTAATTTTGATTAACATTAAATTTTAGAAAATGTATTCATTTTACAGAATCTTAATTTTTTAAAACAATCCTTTTATGGTACACTGACATAGTCAAGCGATAGAAAAAATGTGAGTCTTTTATTGTTTTCTTAACCTCCTAAATAACGAAAGCCAATTTCTTGTTGATCCTTTCTTTTCCCTCCTTGCTCTGATTGGTCCATCCAGGGGCTTGACTTACTGATAATATTTCCATGGCTACAGTTGTAGCTATGTTCTAACTCAACTGAAGATAGCAAGAGGCACCAGCTAACTTCTATCCTGTTTGGAATGAGAGCAAAGAAATCATGGAAAAGGAAAAGCCATCATTGTCCTCTTTCTCAATATTCTAGCAATGACTCCACCTCCTGAGTGACAGCCCATGCTAACAACTGTTGGATTATTCACCAGCTCTAAATTCCCAGTCTTTCTTCTGTCTCAGTAGCTTCCAGATGTTCCTGTTTTCCTGATTTTACTAAATCCCTCCCATTATTCTCTTTTCTTCAACTCACATTTCTGTCCAGTTATTAATGTTTTAAATACTTTGAGTGTGTTCTACCTTTCTGGGAGGTATCCGGATGACAAGTATTAAAACCAATAAAAAAAAAAAATAGTATCTAGCTGCCTTGCCTGGCATGCAATAATATGCCTCAAGGATACATAGTATCTTTGGTTCAGTCATAAACCAACTATGACTGCAAGCTGTTAACATTATCAGTAAATTCTCACATTCCATCTAGCTGTTCCACTCACCATATGTGTTCTACTCATTGGGTATGCATCCTAATACCTCTTAGTATTATTTTGCCACCATTTCTGACCTGAACAGATATATTTTTGAATAGTTCTTTCTCCAAATGACCACATTAAAAATTACTCTTGCCGGGTGTGGGGGTGCATACCTGTAACCCCAGCACTCAGGAGGCTGAAGCAGGAGGATCATTGTGAGTTTGAGACCAGCCTGAGCTACATAGTGAGCTAAAGTCCAGCCTGAACTGCATAGTGAGACCCTGTCTCAAAAAAAAATACTGTTCGTTTTAAAAGTTTTTAAAACTCAATCCTTTCACTTGGTTAAGTTACTCACAATTTTCAAATTTGTTATACTAATATTAGCAGATATAAAATCATAAAAATTTGTACATGTAATCTGTTTTCATCAACTGAGAAGTGACTAAAGTGTAGTATGTGTGTACACACTTTGGAAAACAGCTCTTTCTTAAAGCATGATATTTGATTTCCGTACTCTGATATGTATTAGAAATGAACTTAAAGTACTTATAGTACTAGTGTATTATTACTACTGAAACAAAATACCACCAACTCAAACGACTTAAAACACTTCACATTTTTTATTTTATTTTTTTGGAAATCAGCAGTCCAAGTTATGATGAAAGTGTCTACAGGGCTAATTTCCTTCCAGAGCCCCTTCGGGGGAAATATCTTCATTGTATTTTCTATCTGGTATGTTACCTGCCTGTGTAGGCTGTCATGTCTTAGGTCTTTAAATTCAGCAATTATGTCTTTGACTTGTGCTTCTGTTTTTATACATCTTTTCCTTGATCCTCTTCCTTCCTTCTTATAAACACCTTTTAAATAACATTAGACCTATCCAGGTAGACTAACTCTCCCATCTAAAAATCCTACAATGTAAAATGAAATATTTTCAGAATCAAGGATTAGGATGAGGGCATCTTTAGGGGAAGGGAGCACTGTTTATTCCACCATGGAATCCAAATATACTTAAACTCATATCACATGTTATTAGCCTCTTTGGAACACAGGATTTTTATGATACTAGTACAATATAGGACACATATACTTCTCAAATACAACACATTCTGAAAATAACTAATATTCTTAACCTGCGCAATATAGAATCTAAGGCAAAAATTATATCTGTCCAGCGAAATTATACATCAGGTATCCTGGATTTGCTTTGGCACGATTTGATTCCTATTAGTAGGATAGGTAGTAAAAATTCAAGATCTTCAGATTGACCGGTTTACAAAAACAAAGGCTAATCTTGCTTCAGTGCAGATTGGGCATTCTTAATTTCAGTGAAAATGTTATGTCCAAACTGTAATGCTGTAATCTGTTGTACAATGCATTCTGGGCTAATTTTAATATTTATTCCTGGCATATATTAATAATTCCAGACTTATATACATATTTCAAGTAAGGGAACAATGAAAAGGGTAATAAAGTTTACATATTAATGTTCATAGGTGAGATTGTCTTCCTCTTCATGTTTAGTATGTAAATAATTAGAGTGTAGTCACTTTATTCTAAGGCATAAACACCTGAACAAATATTATATATATTAGATCTATCAGAAGATTGAGGTACAAGGCAAACCACTGGCCCCCGAAATATAGTGACATGTGACAGGTAACAAAAAAGAGTAGCAACCTGCTGGAGTAAAAACACACCAAAAAACCTAAACTGAAAATGAGAAATTGCTGGAGACCAAGTGTGTAGATATCTAAAATACTGAGAGAAGTACTGAGAGTTCCATATCCTAATGGCTTGTTTCAACCCAAGTCTGAAGAGGTGACTCTACATGGTTTTTAAAAGTCTCTGTGCTTTGTTGTTTTTTGCACTGGGAGATGAAACGGCTGGAGATTTTGACAGAACTAAGTACTTTATGTGGTTTGGCTGCTGAGCTTGATTGTGTCAGCTTGATACTCTTGGGAGCCATCAAGGGGCTTAATAAAACACACCTCTGGATGTGTCCAGCTGGGACATGAAAAGTGTCTTTGGGTACTATTTCTGCTCCCTTGTCCCTTTTTTTCTGTCACTGTTGCCCTGTTTTAACTCCCCACCTCCATGAACTAGCATCTGTGCTCTTCCATGGCCTTTCATCATAGCGTTCCTGCTTTGGTGCCAGCCAACCATAGACTGAACCCCCTGAAACTGTGAGGCAAAGTGAAACTTCTGTACAATGTGGGAGAAGGGTATTGTGTTCCAGCAATGATGAAGTTGACAAAAACCTGTAACTGAAGATATTGATACAATTATAAAAAGTAGTCCTGGACCAAAATTTACCCATTCAAAGTATTCCTTGTGCAATTGTAACTGTAGGAATAGGAAAAAATGTGAACAAAAAATTTTAATTAAAAAATGTTAAAATTAGCAATATATGAAAAAATGTAATCACACCCTTGGTTTTCAACACTTTTTAGCACCTTTGAAGAAAAGGATAATTTCATAAAAACTAGACATTTATTCAACTATTGAAATTTAAATAAGGAAAACTTGTTCATTGAATTAATCTTTATATTATAATTTTCTAACAATTAGTATATATGTCATTAGTAACCTCAGAGGACAAAGGAATAAAACGATGTGACAGTACAAAAAAAAAGCACTCCTTAGACAAAGGTAATATTTTTATCCTGGAACTTGCCCATTCTTTCAGAGATAACTAAAGCACTTAGAAAGTGTTAGTAAAATCAACAGATTTGAATCACTGAATTTTGTTCCCAAGAGCATAAGTTGCAAAACATGGACAGATGAAAAATTTAAATGACAAAAGAGGATATGTATCATTCAGTAATGATTTTTATACCAATGCGAAAATGAAATACTATAGATTTTACCTTTTAAATGTCAAAATCTTCCTATGTGCATCCAAAACTTTATACAGTAAATTACAAAGATTTATATCGACCTATTTTTGCTTGATTTTTTTATCTGACCTGCTGACATCACATGATCATATTACCTGTCCTAGTGGCTATAAAAATACTATGAATTCAAGTAGTTAAAACTAATCTGACTTTAAAGCAAGGATTTTCAAAAATATATTAGAAGAAAACAGTTGATACAGAGCTATAAATCTGATTAAATTTAAATGTCTATTTCCCTTTTGGAACAAAGAATTGCTTGTATTGTAACTATGTAATATGATTATGAAAATTTATACAAACATGGATATTCATTATAATATATAAATATTCTCAATTTTGTATACTAAGGTCTCATAGAAAATTATGTTTGTGATATGAAGAATAAAAACCAATAGTTGTTGCTTTTTAAGCAAATGCATTCCTGTCTACCTTAAACTTTAAACAGCTTTGACTTCATAGCAGCATGATTTCCTAAAAGAAAGCAAAATTTTAAATAGTAATTTTACTGTAAATGTTTCCTTTCATTGATTTTTTTAAATCAATAAATCAATGTATAAGCTATATAAAATAAAATACAGCAATGTTAAATGTGTATAGTTCCATGACATTTGTTATCATTCACCTATCACCCCTGAAATTAATATATTCCACCACAAAACAGAGTATGCCAATGCTGGTTTTTTTAGTCAATCTCTCTGTTCAGAGATTAGGAGGAAATTTATCAGCTTCCCATTATGATATATTTGATTTATTCTGATTTTATATAAATGGAATTATACAATATGTACCATTTTTGTCTCACTTATTCTCAGTGCATGTTTTGTGAGAGTCATGATATTTCATGCATCAAAGCTTGATCCTTTCTATGTGTACATAGTATCCTATTCTATGAAAATCCTGGAGTCTCCATTTACTTGTTGATTATATATCACCATATGGTGACTATTAGAATAATACTTTTAGGAGCATTTACTATAAGCTGACATTTTTTTTTGAATCTTGACCTTGCTTATTTCAAACTCTTTTACTTAATGTTACACTTTGAAAACATAAATATATAAGTGGTACAAACTGAAAGCTATAATAATAAGAAAGGAAAATTTACAGAAGAGCTGGCTTCATTTCATAAATATCCCTCCTATTTCTAGTCATCTGTGGGTAATCATTTTAATTTGTTTTTAATTTATCTTCCTTTTGGGGCTAGGGATTTGGCTCAGTGGCACAGTGCCTGCCTGGTAAGCGCAAGGTCGTGAGTTCAATTCCTAGTACTAGAAAAAAAAAAATTATCTTCCTTTGGTTTTCTTTCGAAAATAAGCAAACATATGTGCATACTACTACTTCACAAATTTGAGAAAGAAAAAGCATACTTTATAAATGTTTTTGTACCTTACCTTTTGTACTTACTGTTCTTTTATAGATATCTTGCTCAAATTTCTTATTATATTTTGTACTCCGTAGTGTGGATTCACAAAAATTTCTCATACCAATGTTTTAGGAATGATCACTTGCTTGATCTATTGCCAACATTTAATACTGCACATTGATACTGATATTATAATAACCTTATGCTTTGTTTATTTAAAGGCATGCATTCTCATAAACTTTTAGATGTGCTGGGTCTATCAATAAAATATATTCAAGTGTGAGGTCATGAGTTCAATTCCCAATACAAAAAACCATAAAAAATAAAAAATAAAATAAAATATATAGAGACTATAATGTATTTTCAATTCACTGACAAACTTCTGGAATTTTTCCAATCTTCTCTAAGCATGCAGAAAATAAGGTTTGTATACACAATCATATTACACTTTCAGTACCTTTGTAGATTCCTTTACACTGTAGGAAAGAAATAGAGATGATTTGTGGCTTCTCTAAGATGCAAACAGCTTGAAAGTGTGCTTATTCAAACTTGATGACTAAAAAAAATATGATCTGTAGAATAACTTTGCTTGATCTCTTCTTATAATTGAGGTCAAAGGGCAGTCAAATACCCTGCAAAGAAGAAAAGCCAGTGCCTCCAGACAAATGAGACACAACTTACAACATACCCAATGAACACTGAATGGAAAGAAAAAGTCAGCTAAAATTATTAACATAATCACAAGGGTTAAAACAAGCTACTGTGAGTAATCAAATATTGGGAGACATTCCTGTAAGAGGACTTCACATAACACATAGGCTCTTCCCCTGAAACAACACTGGATGCTGTGAAGGCTGAATGTGAGAGAAGAGGACTGAGGTATCTTTGCTCAGTAGTTTGGCTCTGGGCAAGGTGCAAAACACTAAAGAACCCCAGGGAAGTATAGTAAATTTTGTTGTTCTTGGGTGAGGGGTAAATACTCACTTGTAACCCTAGAAGACAGGTAGAAATAATAGCGGGACAAAAACTTTGAACACTGAGCATTTGAGTCATCACAATCAACAGCCACAACAAATTCCTGAGAGCTAAGGACCAAGGCTGCGTAAGGCTGAAGCTGAGGCAGTCCAAGCAAGAACACCTCTCCCCGGTCCCCACTTCAGGCTAGCAAGCTACAAGCACAATGGACCCATAATTTAGTGTTTAGGGAAGGTGGAATGCAGTCACAAAGGAAAGCAGTAAACTGAAGGTGGAGAAAAAAAAGTGAGGAAAACAATCCAGGAAATGAAAACCTGCCCTAAGCAAAAGGTAACATCAGAGGAACTAAAGATAATGGTGCAATAAATCTAAACAGAGTAACAATAAAATGTAAAACCAGCTCAGTCCTTTACAGGGCTAACTCAAATGCCGCATGAACTGCCTAGTAAAAGAAGATACACATTTCAAGATATAAATGCTTTACCTAATATTTTACAATTCTACATAAAACATCTGCTGTTTAATCAAAACAGCATAAGAAAGAAACAACTAAAACCTTAACAGACATGGTGGCATTCTTGAGATTTCAGATTAATGGTACAGGACATATATTGGGCAAGGCTTTTTAAATAACTGCCATTAATGTGTAAAATGGAGTAATGATAACAAGTAGGACATGTGCATGAACAGATGTGAAATGCAAATTGCTAAAACATAAGTACAAACAGCAAAAAAATTGGGCTGAAGTAGAACACATTAAAATCTGTGGGCTAATATCATCTATCTCAGAAAAATTCCTGAAAAAGAAGCTTGAGATACGTGAGCAGAAGAAATATTTGTAAATATAAGGACAATGTTTCTAAAATAATCAAAGATATTAAACCACCTTCTACATGAAAATTGAACCCTAAATATTAATAATAGTTTAAAAACCTAAGCATGTAATATTCACATGTCTGAACCCAAAGATAAAGAGAAATATTAGAGATATTTAGAGAAAAACATACTTTTGATACTGAAAACCATTGTAGAATTACACTAGAAGCTATGCAAGCCAGAATATAATGTAACATTTTAAAGACCTAAATAAATACGATATGGTAGGGTGTCAATGTGATTGGGTTTGGGATCCATCCAGGGGATTGGTGGAACTCAAAATTGGTGGAACTAAAATTCTGGTATGTCTGAGTGGATCGTCAAGGTAGAGTCTATGTTTGGAACTTTGGTCTTTCCTCATCAGTGTTGTTTCCATGCTCTGCTTCCAGTCACTTTGAGCTAAGAAGCTTTGCTCCTTTAAGCTCTTCTTCTATGATGTTCCTGCCTTAGAAGTGGAGGGCCATGGATAAAATCCCCAGGAACCATAGGTTAAATTAAACTTCTCCTTTAAATTGTTGAATATTGTGTCCAGCAGCAGGAAAGCCAATGAATACAGAAAACTGGGAACAACACTGGGATAATTGCTGTGACTATACAACCATGTGGTCCTGAGGCTTTTGGAAGTAGTTTACAGGAAGAGTTTGCAAAGGTTTGCAGATTCAAGCTAGAGAAGTTTAAGCGTGTTGTAAAAAGAGTCTGATGGATGATTGTGTCGGAAGACCAGAAGGCTGATAGGAATGTAGATTGTAAAGACCAACTTAGGAGATCTCAGTTGGGAACAAGAGCTCCATTAGCAATTGGAGTGGAGGTCACGAACATTACACTCTGACAAAAAATGTGTCCACAGTTTTCCCATGTACTGAGATTATGAGGGAAACTGAAATTAACAGCAGTAGGTTAATTGATCTGGCAGGAGAAATTTCAGTGCAACACAACCTTCAGGCTGTGGCATGATATTTCTGCCTGCCTTTAACTGAGTTTATAATAAGAAGTTGGGGCAAAATGCAAAGAAGAAAAAACTGAAAAATGTAAATTTTAGCATAGAAATAACCATATGTAGTACTGGGGCCAAAGAGATATGACTGCTAAATATTACTCCGATTAAAATGATACCAAGTACTTTGCACAGGTTTGAGAAGAAACGCTTTGAGGACATCTCAAAAGTCAACAAGACCCCATCAGTTGCAAGATTTCAGGTGAAAATGTGTAAACCTTTCATTTGAGAAGACAGTCTTTGGAATCCCTGGTTAAGAAAGGTCATCTAAGGAAAAGATTCCCAGGGACTTATTTCAATATGCTCTGCCATCCAGACACTCAGAGACCAATTAAGCCATGGTGGAGGGGTTGGGATGGCTACTACTGCCACTGTTAGCAGAACTTCATGCCTTGCACATGTTTGTTCTTTCATTAGCAAACAAAATATAAGAGTTGTGGTGTCAGAGAGGCCTCCATTTAGATCTAAAGGAAGGCCTAGGAGGCCAGGAAAGGAGCTTATGATAGGCAATGTGTGAAGCTGTGAAAATGAAGCTGAAGGTGCAGTAGGACCTGAAACATCTGCTGAATATGTCTGCAGGCTCTGAGGGGTGGGACATAGGAGTGGGGTGACCCAAGCCCTGTGAAACTCATATCTCACCACCATCTGCCCCAAAAGCAGGCTATGGCACTAGAGGATGTCATGTTTGTCTTGCCAGGCTTCGGTCTTGCTTTTATCCTCTTTTTTTTATCTCCCTTTTGGAATGAGAATGGTTACTTTTTTCCATTGTACACTGGGATTATATGACTTATTTTTATTTTTATTTTATTTTTGGAAGCTCACAGCTAAGAGTTTGACTTGCATCTCAAAGAAACTTATTTGGACTGTTGGGACTTTGGGGAAGGGACTACTATGTTTCTAGTTCTAAGCACCATAGTTATATTGTTAGGGAGGATTATGAACACACTGTTGTCTTTATTTGGAAATTAAGTATGATTTAAGGAGACGTGTTTGTTGATAAATAGTGAGATGTAGTCATTATGGCAGACTGTAAGATTGATTGGCTTCGGCATCTACCCAGGGGATTGACAGAGCACATTTCTCAGGAAGGCATGGTATAGAATCTGTGTCTGATCCCTCCCACCCTCTGTTTCCCGGCCACCATGAACTAAGCAGATTTGTTCCTCTACACCCTTCCCCCATGAGGGTCCTGCCTTTGAGCCAGTGGGGCATGGTTAGAACCCCCTGAAACCATGAGTAAATTAAGCCTCTGCTCCTTTAAGATTTGAGCATTGGGTATTGTGTTCAGCAATAGGAAAACTGGACAATACAATGAATAATCTCTAAAAAGAGACCTCTGTCCCTAAATTCTCACCCAGAAAAGATGTCTTCCAAAATAAAGGTGAAATAAAAGCTTTTTAAAGGAGAAAAATACTGAAAAACAATCTATTACCAAAGAAATCATTAGACACTGTTATCACTTTAGAAGACAGGTGGCATTAAAATATATAACAGAAACAGCAGAAAAGATGAGAGCTAAGAATTGCAACTATCAATTTCACATACCTATACCTGGCAATCTGAGCAACTACTTTGAAGATAATAATATGCAATATAATAACCATTGTTACTTTCCTATGATCTTGTTTTGAATTCTATATTGTTTCTCTTGTTTGGTTTTTTCTCTTTAAAATAAAAAAAAGAATATCAACTATAGTTTAGAAATATTCATAAGATAGCTGCAAGGCAATATATCAACTATATTTTAGGAGAACTGATAATTTCACCCCACCTGGATTTATTTATGAAATTTTTACCACATATCACTCTTAAATTAGCCCAGTTTGGCAATAGTCTATTGTTTTTGCATCTTACAACTCTTTTAATGCTAAGTTTTAAAAATTCAAATGAAAAGTAAATGTGTATATATATGTATGTAATTTATATACATGTATAGTATGCAACATAGCGTTTTGACTCTTGCATACATTGTGGAATTGCAGAATCAAACTAATTTGTACAATGATTGTTTTTGAACACAAGTAATGTGAAAAGTGCAGTAGTAGTTACCAGATGCACAAGTGAGGGGAAGCCAACTGGAGGAACGGTCAAGTAATATGAAATTCCAATTAGATTGGAAGAATAAGTTCAGAGCTCTATTGTGAATCATGATAATATTGCTAATAAAAATATATTGAATTCTTGAATAATACTAATACAGTAAATCTTAAGTATGCTCATGTTTGAATTCTTGATATAATTTTTTTTGTTTCAATTAACATGCTATTCTTGGATGCCCTGAACATTGTTGAAAAATACTTACACCTGAAATATGTGGACATCTGTGACTGACAAATCATAGATTCTCCGTAAACATTTGCTGAGGTAAGAAATAAATAGAATTATTATTTTATAAAAAGGTAATGTATGTTACATTTCTATACAATGAAACTGTACCTACAACTTCATATGAAAATAGTTCTTTATCACCAAATCCGTCAGTCACTGTGTTCTGCATGTTTTACTGGGTTCTTTTGCAGCATTAAATACATTTTGTTGTGGTCAGGGTTTAAAAGGAAAAAAGAGAGGCCACATAACTTATAGGATTATTTTATAATAGTCATCCAAAGAGACAAGTTTAAAAGTGTGCAGGAAACATGTCCATGTACTAAAAACCCAAAGAATCTAGCTAAGGGTCTGGATCCCATGACAATGTCCTGCATGAGTCCAGCTGAAGACTTGGGACACATAACAATACCTTTCACTAGAACAGCTGGAGGTCAAGACCCCACAACAATATCTCATGCAGTCCTGTTTCAAGAATCTGCATGGGAAGACCCAAAGGTCAGCAGTGGAATCTAGAAAGTCTGCACCAGCAGGATGAAGGATCTGTGCCAGTAGGCTGAGGAATCTGCACTGGAGCCAGAAAACAATGCTCAAAGTAAGGACCAGATCTTCCCTGAAAAGTACCACATCCATCCTGGGCAACAGTGAGGTCCCAAGCTCCTCCAGTGATGAGAACAGCCAAGTCCATATCCAGAAAGCCACTGTGATAAGCTTCTCCAGAACAATGAGCAATACATCACCTCTCCCTCCAGAGCCAGGAAGCGATGCTCAAATTAAGAACTAGAGCTCTCCAAACTGAACTGTATCTATTCTCAGTGACAACAAGATCCCAATCTTCTTTGATGATGAGAACAGCCAGGTTCCTACCAGGAAAGCCAGAATGACAAGGTCCACAAGGGAACTGACATCCTCAGGAAAACCAACAGCTGCCTAACAACACCAAAATTTCTTCCTCTCCAGTTCCACCTCTTATGCTGCCAGTAACAATCTTCAGGTGGGCCTCCCATACAAGCACCACACTGATTCAGTTGAGCAGGGTATTTCAAATTGACCATCAGTTGTCAATCCACCACACATATAAACAGATCTCATACAGGGTAGTCCACTTCAGAACAAGGAATCAATGTTGCATCCTGTTATATTTATTTCTTCTAGTCTCAGTGCCTAGTGCCTAAATTAAATACATTAAAATGGAGAGAATGATATCCAAAGCTAACTTTACATACTAAGTTCTGCAACAACATTCTCTCTTTATGTTTTGTTTATAGTCTTTCTCTACTGCTTACCACAGATAATGTTAATGGAAAGAAAGCAATGCTAGAAGTCTTAATAAGCTTCAATGACTATGAACTATAAAATGGAGATTGCCAGATTTAGTACAATCTGGGTTCTAATTACAAGTTTAAATGGTCTTTGTGGGATATTTGAGAGTGTAGTCACTTATCTTCTTTTTATGATTTACCTGAATTAAGCCCAGCCTCCTGAGCCCATCTGTTTTTAAGAAGTGGAATACAAAGTTGGTCAGTCACCTTGCATTACCCTGACACCTTTTTTCAATCTTAAAGAAGTTATTAGTATGCTTATTGGGTATGTTATGAAAAGTACATTCTCATGTACATAAGGCATTTGAGCTATATTGCCTATAATCAAAATGTGTGTAACTTTAACAGCCCAGGAAGCAAAGAGGCCACATTTGTGCTTTTTAAAGCTGTAAATGCATACTTTTCAGTGGGTAAAGGATATCTGAAAATCGTGTTCTTCTCTAGAGAATCTAACAAAAAGAAAAGTTATTGTGAATAAGATTTACCTCACAATGGCAAGTGAATACCTCAAAGGATTGAAGGAAAATCATTTCTTTTGTCCCATTTAAAATGACAAAGATGAAGGGACAATAATAATTAAGATTTGTGACTAGCATGGGAACTCTGAGTCCAGTGTGATATTTCCACTAGCCTGGCCAAGTAAGTCACGACTGGTAAACTACAATTCTTATCTGTTTTATCTTCAAATCCATTACTAACCCACAAGAAAGAAATAATTGTCTGCTTTTCAGGCAGGACAGAGGAGGTCTGGGTCTAATATAACACTAAAACTTTGAAAAATCACATCTAGATCTATAGTCCGTGAGGTTTTTCACAAAGCCTGTGCTATCAGAAATTAGAAGATGCTGGTTTAGAGGTTACTGAGCTCAGTGATTCTACTGCAAGAAGTATCATAGTACAATATGTTTTAGAGTGCACTTCTGTCTTAGCCTATTTATGCTGTTGTAATAGAATACTACACATGGTGATTTGTAAAGAACAGAAATTGATTTTCTCAGTGGGTAATTGATTTCCCACTGGGAAATCTGAAATTTGGTAAGAGCTGTCTTTCTGTGTCCTTATATGGTAGAAGGTAGAAGAACAAGAGATATATGAACTGTATGTCCTTAGTTGGAGGAAGAACAGAAGAAAGCGAATCCATTCTGGCAAGCCCTGTATAAAGCAATATTAATCCATTCATGAGGCTGGAGTGTATGACCTTGATACCTCTCAAAACGACCCACCTCTCAAATTATTACATTGTGCATTGTTTCCAACACTTGAGTTTTTAAACACACATTTAGATTATAGTAGTTCCTGAGTAGAGACAACCAATAACCAGATTTATATTAATATCTAATTCCTCAAAAAATGATAAAAGATTAACTTCTCAACAACAGTAGGCATGTTTATAAGACAATTAAGATGTAAAAATATCTTAAAATGTTTTCATGATAATGTCTTTTTTTACATGAAGAAAGAATAAGATGAAAATGACATATATCACCTTTCAGTTTCTGCTGTAGGAATCCATCACAAATACAGTAGCTTAAATAATTCAATTGGGTTATCTCCTAGATTTTTGGTTACAAGTCCAACACAAGTCTCACAGGGCAAAGTCAAACATTATATGGACTGTGAGTGTTCTTTTTAGGATATTCTAAA
>NW_004955419.1:23369509-23426726 GCF_000276665.1 Chinchilla lanigera
CAAAGTGGTTTCTCATGAAAACAAATAGAGACATGCAATACTGATCAATCAAGGACTCACTGACAGTTTCTTTTAGCAAAGAAATAGAAGACAGTAGAATAACTATGTGGCCATCTTTTCTATTTTCAAAATCAACAATATCACTTATCTCAGGTCATTCTGCAGCCAAGTGTTCTCTGACTCTGCCTTCAGACAAGAAAGTTCTCTTAAGAATATGTTTGAGTTCATAGAAGTATCTTACTGTTTTAAGATCCTCATCTTAATCACAAGTACAAAGTCCCTTTTTTCACATACAGTAACATATTCACAGGTCCAGGGACTACTACATGAGCATATTTCAGGATTCATTATTTTGCCTATCACAACTTTTTCAAATCAACTGCTAGTAAAGATCTGAAATGAGATTACAGGTCTGACAAATCTCAGACACATAGTTCTACCACATGATAATTTATTTGAATCATTAAGGGGGAGGCCATGTTTAAAAATATTTCTAGCTTCTATACTACCAGATAACAACTTTATTAGAATTTTTTTCTTGTTACCAAATAATTATAGGACCTATTAGAATTATTTAAACTGGCCTACAACTGAGATTGATAGAGATCAAAAAATAAGAACATATTTAGAACATCTTTGCAAAAACAAAAATACACAAAGAGAAGCCCAAAGGACAAGAGCCTATAACAACTCAGAGAAGAGGTATTTGATAAATCATATAGAATGGCTCATCCTCACAACACATCCTTCATCGTTGACAAATCATAAAAATCTTGCAGATAGTTTTTATATTTATATTTCCTTGATTTAGATTAGAGAAAGGGAAAATTCCAGGAATTCCCTTGTCTTGAGTAATATTTCCCTTGCTACTGCTTATTATTCACAATTGTTATGGCAGGGACAACGAGCAAAAAGCAGAGAAAGTGAAAGAATTAAATCAAAGAAGCCAGAGAGTTATTTGCTCATAGATCACATGTAAAAGTTTTGGAGAAGACATTTTTCCCCAGGTCCTCACATGATTATCAAGTTAATCTTATCTAGATGATAAGGGTAGGGTGATCCTATTTAGATAGCTGAGTTTCAAGTTTTTCGGCCTTTTACATGTCTTAAGAAATTAATATTCTCTTCAAATTAATATTCAAAAATCTCTTTGTTGGTATTTGAAGATAAGTTTATCACTGACCTAATACTGATCAAATAATGACTTACACCTCAATTTAAATTTACTGTAAAATGCAATTATTTATAATTAAGTTAATTAGAGTACATATATCTGCAAGCTCTGGGCTCCATCAAAGTTTTTAAGCCACATATATCTACATGATAATAAATGGCATCTCATTAATATTCTAATTTTCTTTTTACCTTCATTTTGAATGAATTCACAATGCTTGGCATTAGGTATTATTTATTCTGAATACGTGTTTGTTTCTTTCTATGTGTTGTTTCTTTCCACTAATGTCTTATATTCTCTCTGTCATCTGCTATATCCAAACATAAAACTAAAGAGATTTCCTTTCAAATTTCAAGGAGCAGATAGTCTAGTAGGCAACACAGAAATCAATCAAGTCAGAAAAATGCTACAAGGCTATAAAACAAATCTGTGTGTTGCGATAGGAGACAGGGTGAATTCAGTATTAACAGTTATTTATGAAAGGATTCAAGGTCTTGTTTAAAAATGTCTTTCACAGACGGGCATGATAGCGCATGCCTGTAATCCCAGCACTCTCAGGAGGCTGAGACAGGAGGACCCTTGCGAGCTCCAGGCCAGCCTGGACTACAAAGTGAGCTCAAGACCAGCCTGAATTGCATGGCAAGACCCTGTCTCAAAGAGACAAAAAATAAAAAAATTAAAATATTCTTCACATATTTGTAGGCACAAATATGCTTCTATGTATATTTTTGCCATACAGAGAGATATTTCTGGAAGAAAAAAATGAGAGTTTTTTTTTTTATTTCATTAACTTAGTAGCCTAAAGCTGGCTCCACTTTGTATTTTCTGCAGAAGCAACTGTTTACGTAGCACCATAACAAGATGGTCATGTAGAAAACACAGCATGAATATTCTTATTTTCTATTCAAGAAAAATAAGAAAGAAGGAATGTGATTGGTTTATTCAGATCAGCTCACATCATGTTTACATTTTAGCCTGAGATCTACACAATGTAGTATCATGGAATTACTCATAAATCTCTTTTTGCTTGATAGCTCATGATTACCATTTGACAGTGATAATAATTAGATTCTTTCAATTGACCAAAAAGTTTCACTTCATACAAATTATGTTGTAGCTGAATATTATTGTGTAAAACTTGTTTTCTGGCTCAGTTGCTGTTATCTAAGTATATATTTAAAACTGACATACTGCTTTCTCAAAAATAAATAATTATTATTTTTGTGTTTTTGAAGCTTTGAAGTGAGTGACCATATTATATTATTGTTAGTATAATGAGAATGAAAAAATTCTTCTCTCTTATCTCTCCATGTTAGTCTTTTCCAAAGAGGAAAACAGGAGAGTCAGAAAATTGAACAGCGGAGATGAAATTAGGGAAGAACAGACTAGAAAGGAAGATCAAAGGCAATGAACAATACTCCTTTCGAAATGAAGCAACAGGGAAAAGTGGTCTAAATGGAAAAATCTGAATTAGATCATGAAATCATCTTGGTTTCACTAAAAACTACTCACGTACCTATTGTAGTCAATTTGACAGAATAAGGCGGTGCCTCTATATTTAATATCAAACATTGTCCTTTTTCTTTTCTATAGCTTGTCAGTTCACTAGATTTCCTTTCTTTCAGCATATTAATTGTCACACACTTTTACGTTCTCCATCATTTCAATGGCCAGTTTTTGTTGCCAATCATTCAGTAACAGATAAACTGAGCAACTGAGATGTGTGCATATTCTCCGATACTCTAATTTGGAGGTTTTCATAGCTTTTATAGTTTTCCGAAAATAGATGGAGATGAAATGGTCTTTTTTACTGGCAATAGAGACCTAATAGAAAGAATAACCAAAGAAATTGAAGATCATATCTTCTAAGCACATATTTTCCTATATTATTAATTTAAATATACAATTAATATTTGTGTGCCATATAAATTGCATTTATTTAGCCTCCAAACACAAGTGTGCTTTTCCTTGTTATAGTTCGGCCCTAAACTATATTTAGTATCAATTGTGAAAGAGTTGATATGCTAATTGAATTGATAATTTATTTCAACACACTATTTATATTTTAGTTAAATGTTTATAAAATCCCATATTTAAAATACTCAATTTTAGGGACTGGGGATTTAGCTCAGCGGCAAAGTGCCTGCCTGGCAAGCACAAGGTCGTGAGTTCAGTTCCTGGTACCGGAGAAAAAACCAAAAAAATAAAAAAATAAATAAAATAAAATAAAATAAAATACTCAATTTGATCACAATTTTTAGAAATGTGAGTTTTTCCTTTTAAATAAGTATAGTTATAAAAACTTCATATTTGAATTCATGTGAATCAATAAAGGGTTTTAAAAGAATTACACCTTGAAAGTATTTACAAAGCACATCCTCCAGGAGATAGCTTTCATTGACACTACAATAATTGTGTCAAGACATTCTGCAGAGAAAGAATTACTTCTCATTCTGTCTGGAAGATTGACAACTGATTTCAACTGATGTCTGGTAAGAATAATGCTCATGCAAGAAAAATTGAATAATGTTACATTTGCTGATGCATTTGCACAAAGGTCCTCCCTGGGAATGAAATTTTCAAAAGAAATCTAAATGGGAGAGACTATTTAATGATAAATGGAATTCCATGGTCTTCCGGTCCTATAAAATTGGATTTTATTTTATTCTCACAGGTTTTTTATTTAAGGTTCAGCACAAATAAACATCTTAAAAAGGGAAAAAGCTAGCAAGGAAAATTTTGAGTATCTTCAGTATATGAGGCTTGACCTTAATAGTTCTCTTTCCAACTACATATCTATTTTATTATTATTTCAGATTAGTATATTGAATCTAAGATGAATATACAGTAGGGAAATGAACAAATTACTCACATAAATCATTTTTAAGGGTTTACAAAAGCTAACATATTGATTCATGATTCGTGTAACTACCAGACCAAATATTAATTATCTACTCATCTATGTCACTTGTATTTTTAGTTCCTTACACTTAACCATAAATTAAAAATAATATTTTAAAATTTGTAACCTTCCAATTAATGTTTGAAAAGTGAGTATAGGTTCTTTGCTAGATTTGACCAAATAATACTTCTACTAGACCCTAAAAAAAGTGACTACACTTTTAAAGGATTTATAATTGTGTATGACAAATACTACAATTTGTTGGCTGGAGGAAATAAGGGTAGGGCATTTTCTTAAGTGCTTTGTTCAATATCAGATATATAAAATGGAACTAATTCAAATAAAAAGAAAGAACTGAAGGGACTTTAAATCATTTCACAGACAAAGAAAGACAGTATGACATTTTAAAAGAGTATATAGTCATCTCACAGGTGAATTAGGTATTCAGCAGTTGAAAGCTTGTCAAGAGCAAAGGGAATAATGTCTGTTTTAGATTAAGTATTTCAAATATAGATTTGTGTTTAAGTAAGAGCAGGGTTCTTGCTAGAAGAATTCAAGAATGTCTGCTACATGACATAATGAGCATAAATTCCCTATACATGTTGAAGCATTGATTCAGTATATTCTAAAGATTAATCTTTTTGAAGAAATGTAGCTGTCAGTCAGGCAGTATCTATCTGTTGGAATTAACTTGACTTGCTTACTCAATTTGGGCAACTGGATGGCCCAAACATATAATAATGGATGAGAGTCGATATTGGTACGGATTTATAAATCTTCCACTGCATTTCTTTTTATTGATTAGATCAATGCATTATAATGTCAATGTGAAGAATCAGACTTCACTGATATGGAATGTGTTTGAAATTTTTAAAGAAAGTATGCTGAATATAGTATGAATCTTTTTAAATCTCCAGTATCTCTAACAAGAAAGCTTTCTTTAAATTGAATTGAAAGTTAAAGTTGAATGTGTAAATTTGTTAGAAAATGAGCAGTTTATTAGAAAAATGCTGGATTTTTGCATAAGCTACATCTACATTACAGTTGCAGCTTTGCTGTTCAAGTATGATTCATAAAATAATGTCTGGTAAATTTATTTCCACTTTTATAATGACCTTTGAGTTTGGGTACATCCTATGGAGACCAGGCTATGCTTGTGGGAACAAAATCTGCTAACAATTTTATTATCTGTACCCACTGAACTACAGCTAATGAATATGAACTACTTCATTCCACACTAAGTCCAAGTTCTTCCTGAATGGACGCCTTATAAACTGTCACTGTAGAATCATCCAGTACTGAACTCTAATATAATTAAATGTTTCTGAGGTTAATGATGAAACTATCACTTCTTAAAACAAATGGAAAAGTTACTATTCCTCTGTTTAGTGCCTCATTAAGGTTAGGAAGCTCTAAACTTTGATACAGACAAAGTAATTCTCTACTGCAAAGTGAAGAGCTCTCCTGGAAGGTTTTGAAAAAAAGGAAACATAGATTGATTCAAATAACTAGCTTATACTAAGCAATTCCACTCTACATACAGAAAATATGTTTTCTTCTATATGTACATGATGTGTAAGGTATCTCTAGTGCAAAATTATGCAAAATTGCATTTTTTTCATTTCTTTTGTTTTGCTTTTTCTTTTGTTTCTTTCTCTTCTCTCCCTTACCCTGATGCTAAGCTATACCTCCAACTCCATGCACTGAGCTAGACACTGAGTATTATTTTAATTGATGATTTTACTTTTATGAGATAGATTCCTAGGCATGTGATCTGTTGATTGAAATGTTTATGTATTTCTTTTTCTTGTACCTTAACATTTCTGATTTCTTTAACATTCCAAATCTTGTCTTTTGACCATCTTGAAATATACATGCAGTTTACCATTATTCCATAGAACACTGAATATCATTTTAACTATTACTTTTAACCTTAACATCTTTCTCGTCAACCAACATCTCCCTACCTCCTCTTTCTTTTTTCTTGCCAGCTCTGGTAATTACCATTCTACTCTCAGCTTCTATAAGATCAACTCTTCTTTAATTCTATGTATAAGTGGCACTGTGTGGTATTTGCCTTCACGTTCCTGAAACTGACTTAACAAAATGTCATTCAAGTCCATACATCCTGTAGCAAATAACAACATTCAAAATTTTATGTTTGCATAGTGTGCTGATGTGTAAATATATCACATTTTCTTTGTTTGTTCATGTATATTTAGATTGACTGTATATTCTAGCCTCACTCCATTTAGACACAAATAACAAATGTGGACAGGTTGTGGAGAAAGTGTACCTCATATATTGTTGATGAAAATGCCAACCAGTGCAGCCATTATGGAAACTGTATGGAAGTTTCTCAAAAACAGAAACACAGAACCACTGTATGATCCAGCAATTACACTATTTGATATATGGTAAATTAAATGCAATCTGCTTGTTGAATGAAGACCTGAATCTCCACGTTTATTGCAGCACTATTCAAAATTTTATTTACCTTACTACTTAGAATGTTATTTTATATTCTTTACAAAATAGTTTACAGTATTTCCACAAGTGTGGATTCACAAAATTTTAAAATTTTTATTAGTTTTGTTGTCCTTAGAATGGAAAATATTTACAAGTGACTTTTCATCTGTCTCTAAAAAGGCAAGTTTGAATTAATAGATTCACCCAAGTATGAGTCATCATTTGAATTGTAATTTAATGTATGGAAATTTTGTTATATATTTTCTATATTACAGATGCATGTGGGAATGTAATGATCTCCTACTTTAAATAGCTATGTATTTATTTAATCTACTGAAAATATTAAACATCTGTATTTGCTGACAAGAGCAAGTCAGTTTTAGTTAAATAATGGAAATAAACTCTTAATAGTCATACACATTTTCTTTCCTGGTAAATATTATGTCTTCTTATTGTAAAATGTATTATACTGTTAACAATTTTGAATTTGGAAATAGAATAGGAATAAATACACAGTGACCCAGAACTGACTTTTTCATCAGGTTCTACCTACTTTGCCAAGGTCACATGTGTAATCAAATATTGTTACGATTTTCCTCTTTTTTCATATTTTCTTCACTGTTTTTCCACTTTTTCCATTCCTGTCATTCAAAAATAACTTAATTAACTGAAGCTAGACTATGATCCCTAAGGATGATCTGACCTGGGGTGTGAGAATCCAAGTGTAGTGACTAAGACATGAGCTTCGGGGCATGAGATGTCAAAGCTAAATGAGGTCACAAAGTGTAATCAGCCTGACATCAGGGTTTGGAACACCCATGGAGTGAAGAGGATGCCTACAAGGTTACCTCCTTGCATGGGGAGTTACAGTCTGAAAAAATTCCCTCTATTGAGACCTGTCTGAATTCAAGTAGGCTAGACAGCCTATGCAAATGTTTGGACACCACGGCACAGTTTGGCAGTGCTGAAAGAAGTTAAAAAAGTAGGTGGTGCATGCATACAGGAGCCTCAGCAGAGTTAAAACAGCCTAAAGTGGGCAAGTATATAGTGTACCAGGGGAAGACAAGCGAAAGTGGTACAAAATTACTAGTGATGGAGTGTGAGACATAGGAGTTTAAGAGCGTAACAGCATTACATGTGAAAAGGCTCCTTGTGGTATGGCAGGTTGGATGACATATGCCAATTCAGACTGGTGGGCTGCAATGAAATGACAAAATTTTAAGGTGTCCTGTCATGAAAATTCAAAATTTGAAGGAAAAAAGAGATACTTACAGTAGTGTGTTAAGACAGGAAGCATCAGAGCCTGTCAGATCCTGCCATAACCTGTATTTTGTTGCTATAATAAAATATCTGGAATTGTGCACCTTGAAGAGTACATAATTTTATTTAGCTCATAGACTGGAATGATCATGAATACAGTGGCATCTGATGTAAATCTTGCAGCATCACCACATGATAGAGAGCATTACAGGGCGGACAGAGCAAGCACACCAGAGACAGCTCACTTTTGAGGAAATAGCCATTCTTGTTATAATTCATTAATCCATAAATGAAATAATTACCCATAACCTCTTAAAAGTCCTACGCTCCAACATCACCACAGCATCAATCCAATTTCAAAATAAGAGTCAGGGAAGACAAACTTTGTTCAAAGAGCAAGCCCAGGCATGGTAGGGGAGGTCCTCATATACAGTGGTACTAAGACAGGCTGTTGGAGCCCAAACTGTGTAAAGCACTTCCACAAGGAGAGATAGCCCAGGGCAGCAATTTTCAAGTCTGTGAAGAGGCAAGAAGTTATCTATGCGAGAACATGTCTTAATGAATTTGTGATAGAGCCTAAACATATTGAAGAAATTATCCACTAAAGAAAGCAAACTAGGAAAGTAGTTCAAAATCTGAATGAGTGAGGAAAATATACAAAAGTAGAGGCAGAGAAAAGGGATAGCAGAGATCAGGAACAAAGTGAATATACATAAAGAAAGAATGTGGCATGTGAAAGGTCAGTGCTTCATCAAATGAAGGAAAGTGGCTGGGTAGAGAGGTGGCCTTGCATGGAATGCCAATGCCACAATGCGGGCAACACGGAAACTTTCACACAAGATGGAAGCACCTTGGTGGACTGTGAAAGCACTGTAAGAAGGAAAGGGGATGAATCCATTCAGAAGGATGAAGCAAATAGATGACTATATTAAGGGTAGTCACCAGCTTTTTACCATGTAGAGAAGAGAGTTAGAAATAGCAAAAGGGAAAAGAAAACCTTTGGGATTAGAACTGATATTGTCAGTAAGAACTCATGGGTATCAATATGTAGAAATATACCAGAAAATACAAAACAGAATTCTATGTAATTATTAATAGTTTCTAAAACACATGCAGTGTATCATAAACTGGTAATTTAGATATGGTATATAGGGAAATATAGCGGTATCTACACAATTCTGGGGAAGATGGCTGTGTTCCTGCTTGTGCAGGGAAGATGACCAGGATTGTGTTTGCTATCTGATGTGGAGTTTGTGGACAGAAGCAACATTTTACTGCCTCCTTGTGCTTTTGAAATGAATTGTTCATGAACGGTTCATGATCCGAGGTGTTACTGTACATGTTTACAAATACTGGACAAAATAAGCACAGAAATTTGGTTTTTGAAGCCACGTCATTCTCTCACTGAAACTTCTTCCCAAATATACATTTTCATGTTCCGATGATTCTCAAGTACTAAACTGTTACTCTTTAGCTATCCCTCCCCAACTTCGGGGATCCAGTATGCTACGCAGCATCATTACTCTGTGTGATGGTTTTCTTCACCAGAGCTATGAAAGCCTCTTTCTGGAGGCAAATTTAAAATAGCGGAAGGTAATACAATGAAGAAAATATAGCCATTTCAAATGATGGTGTTAGAAGTACATCACAAGCCAGACAAGCAAACAAACCAAAGGAAAAAAAAAGCAAAACAAACCAGAATCTAGATAATAGCATTTATATATTTCACTGTTTAACTTAAAATTAATTATAAACCTCAGTATAAGACGCAAAGTTATAGAATACCTAAAAATAATAAAAGAAAAATCTAAATGCCTCTGGATTTGGGAATGGATTTTTTTTATCAAATTATTTCTTTATTTTTATGACTTCATATTTACAGTACCTAATGATGACATTTATCATGGGGAGATGCTACATGTAGATAAAACATCTTAACTCTCTTTTCCACTATCCCTCCATATGCCTTCTAACTCTTGCTCACTTTCCCATCTGTAAAAGATGTATTTCTGCTTTTTAAATTTTTCATCCCTGCTTCCCACTCCATCACTTGCTCCCCCTCCCATTTGGAAAATTCTCTCATATCTTCCTACTAGCGATCTTGTATTTTTCTCTTTATATTTCTGGGTTTCTCGTATAAGAGGAAACATGCAATATTTAAACTTTGGTCTGATTTGCTTCATTGCATATTATGGTCTGAAGATGTGTCCACCTACTTTCAAATGCCTTAAGCTTATCTTTCCTTCTGGTAGAGTGGTACTCCATGGTGTATAAATGCTACATTTTGTCTATCTATTCTTCTTCTCATTTTAGGTCATTCACAAAATTTAGCTATTTTAAATTGTCCTAAATTGTGCTGCTATAATGTTATAGGGTGACCTTGACCCTTTAGAAGGATACCTAGAAAGGAAATAGCTGGATCATATGGAATTTCTACTTTAAGATTTTTTAGAATTCTCCAATTTGATTTCCATAGCATTTGTCACAGTTCATATTCTGTCTTTGTATAGAGGAGTTTCTTTTCCTGTGAAGCCTCCAGCATTTGTTATTATTTGATTTCTTGATGCTGGGCATTCTTTTAGAATCAGATGCTACCTCAGTGTTGTTTAAATTTGAATCTCCCTAGTGTCCCGCAGTGTTGAACATTTTTCATGCATTTATTGGTTATTTGTACTTCTACAAAGTATCAACTCACTTTAGTTGCTCATTTTTTGATTGAATATTTTATTTTGGGTAACAATCTCAGAGGCAAAGGAAATAATACCAATAGTCAATAAAAGAAATCATATCAAATTTAAAAGCTTCTACACAGTAAAATAAACAATCAATAGAGTTAATGAGACAATGCACAATTTGAGAAAAAAAAAAAACGTGGCCAGTTATTCCTCAGACACACAAGTACCATTTGGAAAATACAAGGAACTTAAAATTTTAGACCCCCTAAAATAAAGGAAACAGAAAATGACTTTTGAAATAATACCAATGGAATAACATGTGAAAAACAGGGCAAGAAGTCAATCTTCAAGAAATAAATACAGTATGTATTATGTATGACATTACAGAAAGGGCAAAACTACAGAGTAGAAGAAGATCAGTAGTTGCCAGAGTACAGTAGGGTAGGGAGCATGAATAGGTAGAGCGCAAAGCTTTTTGGGCACTGAAACTCTTCTGTATGATATACTGGCAATGCGTGTGATTTCACATTGGTGAAAACACGAAGCACGAATCCTTGTGTAAATGATGGAACTGGGTAAACATGAGTCAGTATAGGTTCACTGATTATTATAAATGCACCACTCTAATGTGAGGTATTAATAATGGAGGAGATTATTCCTATGGTCCCGAAGGAGTAATGGGAAGTCTATTTCTCCTTTTTTTCCATGAAACTACAATTTTACTAAAACCCTAAGACTATTATTAAAATGTACAATAAGTTAAAGCAATAAAATAATAATAATGATAATTATTATTATCATTATTATTATTTGTGGTTTGTTTCAAGTGCGTGGAAGTGAAAAATATAAAAATAATTGCAAAAGTATTTTAAGAATAAATTAAAGTACTCTATCCTAAGGCTTTTCCAGTTATGTGAGAAGTACCATGTTTTTTGAAAGTGAAGTATGACAACTTAAAATGTATATTTCCATAAAAGCAACTAAAATATAAACACGTGAAATTAGCTGGGGCTTCTAATTAACAAACTTTGGAGTGAAAATATACTCAAACCAGAAGCCTGTCATGCACAGCACAGGCAGGACCAGTAGTCCAGCAGTGGGGAAAATTTGAAGCTTTGGTGAGAACACGAGGCACTGCTTACTGAAGGGGAATGCTGAGCTAGCTTTTGGTGAGCAAGTTGAACCAGCATTGTCCTCTAACACACAGACATGGAGAACAGGAGCAGGTGGGTAGGGCTGTCATTTCATTTCAGAGGGTTCATGGTGACCTCGAGCAGCTGAGAAATCACAGGTGGCTTCACTATCAATGTCCTGCTGTGGAATAAGGGAAGATCCATTCAGTCACATTAGACTTCCAGTAAGTGGGAAACAGAATAGAAAAACTTCTGCTGGGAGGGAGAATCTGGGACTACCTAGACTTTGCTCTGGTGCCCAGCAAAAGCAGCCTTAGCCGGTAAGTACAAAGGACTGGAAACATCCCCCCTGGTCTGTGACCAGCAGAGGGGCCTTGGCCCAGCAGCATAAGCAGACAGGCGGCCTTGGCCAGCAGCAGAACCAGGGAAATACTCCCCACCCACTCAATGACCAGAATGTAAGAGGAGTTACTGGTGTGTAGCAGAGGAGACCATACAAGATCTGGAAGGATCCAACTGTACATAAGTCAGGGAGCAATGCTGGGATTTCCCTACCCAAGGGTGCCACAACAGCTAGGAGAGTACTGTAAAGAAAATCAAAGCAAGGAGAAGTGGACATATAGAATACTGTCAGTTTAAGATCAATCCCAACTCGTATACCAGAGGCCAAGAGCAGCCCCCCACCCAGGACTAATCATGCAACAAACTTGGTAGGATTACATAACACATGTCTGCGATCTGACTTAGACGTTACCACAGAACTGTAGACACCAGAGGAATTATATTATTTTCTTTTTCTTTATTTGTTTGATTGGTTTTCCTTTTTCTGCCTGGTTAGATTTTTTTCACTATTAAAGTATCTTACCTTTCATTTTGTTTTCTTCTATTAATTGTCTTTCTCTCCTTCTTTAAATATCTCTCTTGATTTTATGACATTTCCACATAAGTAAACATTGTCTCTTCTCTTTGGTTTCCTTCAATATTCTTTTGCTTTCTCTTTCATTCATTCTCTTTTCCAATTTCCAAAACTTGGGTGATCATCCTTTGCGCCCCAGCCATGCTTTTAGTATATTTGTCCTCATTCATCTCTCTTTTGTCCCCTGTCACTCTTAACCCTTCCACACACACAGAGTAAAATCATTCTACTAAGAGGAAACTCATTCCATACAAATTCCTGCTGTACATTGAATTTGGTTATATTACTATAGAATTTGCTCCTATGTTTAAATGTATCAAGTTAATACTTATCACAGATTATGAGTACCTATGCTATAATTGATGCTATTGTTAATGGCAACTGTACTACTTTAGGCAGGATGTCATACCTGTTATAATTAGTTTTTCTTCCTTGTATGACAATACTGTAATTCTTTGGCATCATATCCATCACCATAGTCCTGTATCAAAGAACTGAGTGTTGAAGCAAATAGCAACTTCTCATCCTTATCAAATTTGGAAGGTAGGTTCTGGTGATAGACACAAAAACCAAGAACCACCAGCGCTTAGAACATATCTCTGAGAAACAAACAAACATTTCTTAGGGATACCTCTATACTAATGATAAAGTTATATACCAAAAGAAATCTATAAGCATCAACACAGAAAATAAAATAAATAAAAAGTAGAAAATCACAAAGTGCAGAAGCAAGATGCAACCCCACAGCTCCATCCCAACCAGGGAAAACACAGACCACAATGAGATAGAGGAAATTGGAAGATACCCAAAGGAACTTTCTGAAATGAAAGCGCAGAAGGGAAATAACAAATGGAAGGGGTTATAGAAAAACTAATATCTCGTGTTATAAAAAGAATCATGATCAAAATAAAAGACAAAGTAAACAGAGATGAAAAAACAGAGGACCTTAGGAAACCAGGAGTGTGCAACATAGGAAAGTAATGAAATCCACGAAATGAATCTAAACAGATATCCAAAAGATAAAAAAAAAATTCCATAGTTTTAATGAAATTGTTCAGATTACCAGATATAAAAATGCAAGATTGGAAAAATGCAAGACTGATCAAAAAATTAAAAAGTAATTAAAAATTAGTAATATAACAACCATTGTTAATTCCTACCATCTTGTTTCAAAATTTTGCATTATTTTTATTGCTTTTGTGTTGTTTCTTTGTCTTTGTTATTGTTATTTTGTTATTTTTTTCTCTTTAAAATAAAAAAAAATCCATAGTAAGAATGTACAATAGATTGAAAGGGGAGAATAGAATATCAGATCTAGAAGACAGGATTGCAGCTGGCATCCAATAAAAGAGAAATATCTTAAAAATGGCAAAGGGCCATGAAAAATCAATTCAACAGCTGCAAGATGAAGCAAAGAACAACATTAGATTAATCAGAGTCAATGGGAAAGCCAGAGATAGCATAAATGCCATAAAATTCCTCTTCACAAAAGTAATGGTAGAAAAATTCCCAAACCTTGATACAGAACTTGACACACAAATAAGTGAAGGATATAGAACTCCAAATAGCCAAGACCAAAATAAATCTATACCAAGGGATATAATAATCAAGGTTCTATAAACTCAACATAAGAAAAAAGATTAAAATTTGTTAGAAAAAAAGAAACAAATCACCTATAAAGGAAAGCCCATCAGAATTACAGCAGATTTTTCAATAAAAACCCTACAATCAAGGAAAGCTTAGAGTGAGGTAGTTTTAGCCCTAAAAGAAAACAACCTCTACAGACAGATGCACAGTGCAAAATGATCTTGCAAAATCAATGGAGAAATAAGATAATTCCATAACAAAGAATGACAGAAGAAATTAATGATTACCAAACCAACCCTCTAAAATGTTCTGCAGTATATTTAAGAAAGATCACAATTCTAAGAACACCATCAAAATGTAGCCACTAGGCATGGACAGCAATTAAAGGGGAAAGACAAGTACCAGCAACATGAAAATAATGTTAGAAAATTAAACCAATATCTACCAGTTATAACCATCAACGTAAATTATCTGAATTCACCAATCAAAAGAAACAGACTGGCAGAATGGATCAAGAAACAAGATTCAACAATATGCTGCATTCACGAAAAAACATTTAACTCAAAAAGAAATTTTTATTGAAAATAAAAGGATGGGAAAAAATAATCAATGTGAGAGAAACCTGGAAAAAAGTAAGTGTATTCTACTTGCAGACAATGTGAACTTAAAGCTAAGACTGATTTTTAAAAAGACAGAGAAGGCCACTACATACTTGTTAAGGGAAAATTCCTAGAAGAAGAGATAACAATCATAAATATATATGCAACAAATACAGATGTCCACAACTACATAAAATACTAGCAAAATTGAAAAATCAAATAAGCACTAACACAACTGTAATGAGGAAATTTAGAGACCCACTTTCATGAATAGATAAATCAACTAGAAAAAAATTAACAAAGAAACTTGAGAAAAAAAACAAACCTGTAAATAAATAGAATTAGTATATGTCTACAGTTTTCCACCCGACAACATCACAGTACACATAGTTCTCAGTTTTACAAGGGATGTTCTCCAAAGTAGACTACATACTCAGCCATAGAACATGCTTAAGTAAATGCAGAGGAATTGAAATTATCCAATGCACATTATCTGTTCACAGTGGAAATCAACAGCAAAAGAAACCACAAAAACTCCATAAAAGCATGGTAATTAAATAATACCCTCCTGAACAACAATAGGTCACACAAAAATGAAAGAAGAAATTAGCCACCTTCTACAGTCAACTAGTAATGATGATACAACATACCAGAACTTGTGGGATGCAATGACAGCAGTATTAAGAGGGAAATTTACAGTAGTGAATTCTCACATCAGGAAAATATAATGAGCTCTGATAAAAAACTTAATGTTGAACCTCAAATTTCTAGAAAGAGAAAAGAACCAGTCAAACTGAAAGTTCATACAAAGGAGAAAATTATAAAGGTAAGAGCAGAAATTAATGCATTTAAGACTAAGAGAACAATTCAAAGAATGAATCAAAGTGTTAGCTCTTTGTAAGACTGAATAGAATTGATATACCTTTAGCAGCCTTATCAAAAAGAGGAAAGAAAAGACTCAGATTCATGCAATTAGGCATATAGGTTTTTTGTTTTCTTTTTTTTTTTTTTTGGTTTTTCTTTGCTACCGGGAATTGAACTCATGACCTTGCGCTTGCCAGGCAGGCACTGTTCTGCCGAGCTAAATCTCCAGCCCCTGCAATTAGGAATAAAAAGAGGGAAATCACAAAGGATTCTAGGAAAGCCCAGAAGATCATCCATACTTATGTTGAGGAACTTTATTCCAATAAAATTGAAAACTAGAAGAAATAGGCAGATTCCTAGATACGTATAAAGTAATAAAACTGAAGCAAAGAGGTATAAAAATTTTAAATAAACCAATAACAGTCAATAAAATTCAAAATGTAATTAAAAACTTACCAACAAAGAAAAGTTCAGGTCCTGACAGATTCGCTGTAAAATTCCACAAGAAATTTAGAGAAGATTTAATGACACTAATGTGGAAATTGTTTAATGAAATTGAAAAGGAAGCAATACTCCCAAAATCATTCCTGAAAGCAAGTATTACCCTGATACAAAAACCAGAGAGCTACTCAGTGAAAAAAGAGATCTACAAGCCAATCTTCCTAATGAACATACATGCAAAATCCTCAATAAGATATTGACAAATAAAATGCAAAAAATCATCAAGAAGATTATGCACCATGACCAAGGAGGATTGATCCTAGGATCACAGGCATGGTTCAACATATGCACATCAATAAATGTAGTAAACCATATTTACAGAGGCAAGAACAAAAACAATATGATCATCTTAATAGATGCAGAGAAAGCATTTTAAAAATCAACCATGCATTCATGATAGAAACTCAAAGAAAATTAGGGTGCATGAACTTTACCTCAGTCTGTTAAAAACCATCTATGACAAATCAACAGCTAACATCATACAAAACGGTCAAAAATTGAAAGTTTGTCAGGAACAAAGATGCCCACTGTCATCATTCCTATTCAGTATAGTTCTGAAAACATTAACCAGAGCAACTAGACAAGAGAAAGAATAAAATAATTAGGATAGGAAAGAAATAAATTAAATTATCATTATTTGTAGGTGACATGACACTTTATATAGAAGAACTCAAAAACTTCCAGTACAAAAATCAGCACTCAAAAAAAACAATAGCCTTCCTGTACATGAATAGCAAACTCATTGAGAGAGAAAGTATGGAACTAACACATTTCACAATAGCATACATAAAATAAAGTCCCTAGGAATCCATCTAATAAATGAAGTAAAAGACCTGTATACTGAAAATTGTAGTACTCTGAAAAAGGAGATTGAAGAGGATATTTAAAAATGGATAGATATCCCTTGCTCATGGGTAGGAAAAACCAATAGAGTGAAAATTGCCATACTTCCAAATAGTTATACAAATGTAGTGCAATCCCAGTCAAAATTCAAAAAGCATATCTCACAGAGTTAGAGAATTCATTTAGAATACAAAGAAACCTAGAATAGCAAAGGAATTCTGGGTAACCAAGGCAAGGCAAGGGGTTTCACAATCTCTGACTGAAATTATACTATAAAGTTACTGTGACAAAATTGGCATAGTACTGATACAATTAAAAAAAACAAAACAGAACTGAATGCCAATCAATAGACTAGAAGATGCAGAAATACCTACAGACATACTTAGCCACCTTATCATTAACAAAGTGCCAAACATGTTCACTGGAAGAAAGAGAGCCCCTTTAATAAATGGTGCTGAAAAAACTGACTTTCCACATACTGAAGATTAAAACTAGAGCCATATATTTCACCATGCACTAAACTAAAATCAAAATGGGTCAAAGATCTAAATAATACAACAGAAACTCTAAATCTACTGGAAGAGAAAGTAGGTAGAAATCTTGAAGACATGGGTGTAGGCTGAGAGATCCTAAATAAAACCCAGAGCACATAGGAAATACTTCAAAGAATCAGCAACTTGGATTTCATCTTATTAAAAAGTTTTTGCATAGCAAAAGAAAACACCAACAGAGTGAAAAGAAAACTCACAGAGTGTCAATTTTAGCTGGTTGTCCCTCAGACAAAGGACAACTATCTAGTACTTACATATAATTAAACAACATCAGACCCCCCAAATTTAAACACCCAATTTAAAACTGCGCATTTGAGAATATCTACTTCTCAGATAAATAAATACAAATGGCAAATAAATATATATTTTAAAAAGTTCAACATCATTGCTCATTCAAGAGATGCAAATTAAAAGAACTGATGCAGATAGATGCAGCTGTGAGAAATCCACTTACCCACTATCAGCATATGAGTAGTTACAAACATAAAAATAGCCTTAGTAATTTTGTGGACTCTGAACACAATATTAAGGAACAGGAATGCAGCTGAGGCTATAGTACTTAAAATACAGTATGTAGGGCTAGGGCACCAGATCTCATTCTGCTGTCTTCCAGTCTTCCAGAATATTATTTTAAGTATTGCTTAGACATATGGGCATCTCATTTTCAGTGACATTGACACATTTATAAATATTTGGAAAATGATAAATGATACAGCACACAAGTAGGTTTACGTTTTGGTGATAGCAGAAATTAAAATCAGACAACTATGTGAAATCACAGGCCAAACTCTAATCACGGATGGGGAAATGACTTTAGCTTGAAGAATTGGAAGGGATCACAGTCCTGGGAAACTAGCATGGCTTTTGGGAGCACAGCCCACCCTGAGTTGCAGATTTTTCTGCAAAGGTCATTTTAACTTTCTATTTAAATAGGTTAACATATTCAGATATGTTGGAGGGTGGCAAATTGCACTACATCCCTGAGGAGCAAACCTTGAGCTATACTACTGCCCTAGGATGATCAGACTTGTTTACTAACAAAAGAATGAGTATAGCTTTTCTGGGACAACTGCAGTGGTCTAGAGGCTGAGATTTCCTGTAGAGTCATGTGTATGACTTCATATTTTAGGAGATGTCCTCCCACTGTAAGATATAGATCAGTAGCCATTGTTACCCTTTGAGACATCTTGGCAAAATTATAGTGTACTTGATCATTATAGAAAGAGTAGGGGAATAAGGGAAGGGTGTGTCCCATATGTTGTTGGCACGAGAGGTGGGCAAAAGACGTTTTTAATTTTAAATCATATACAAGGTCTGAGAATCCTGGTTCCTGCCCCAAAATGTATACTTGTTTTATTTCAGTACTTTTCACTTGGAATCATGAACCATCAAGAATATTTTAAAAGTTATCAAAATAATATACCATAAACTCAAATCATAACAGTGGCTGATATGTTTGGAGCATGTACTATTATAGTTTATGAGATATATTACAGAAGAAAATCAGGTTTTAAAAAGCAAGGATGGGGCTGGGGATTTAGCTCAGCGGCACAGTGACTGCCTGGCAAGTGCAAGGTCATGAGTTCAATTCCTGGTACCAGAAAAACAACAAAAAAATTAAAAAAAAAAAATAAAAAGCAAGGATGCTTTTATTCAAGGCTCTTGCCCAGCCAAGTGGAAATATTCCCAGGGCAGTTATATAGAGAGTCTAACACGTATATAAGAAGTCTGCATTTATGATAGGAATTTGGAAGTGCTCAGCATGTAGATGGAGTTTCACATCATTGATATTCATTAGAAAGGCTAAGAAAAGAGTAAAAGTTATTGAAAGAGCTCATGAGCTTGGACTATGAAATAGCCAACTTCTAAAAATTAAGAAGAATAAAGAACTGTGAAAAAAGTGTAAAAAGTACTAACAGAATTTAATGTCTTGGAGGAGGAGGAGGGATTCTTTCAAATCACTTGAAATAATATTGGAGTAAGTTCAGAGAAAAGGAAGATATCAAGTGAGTTTTCACTGGAAAATATTGGCAATGATATCAAGAGGAGTTAAAGTTTGGGGTTAGAGGACGAAGGTACTTGAAATGGGCTGAGAAATAAATGGAGGCTCAGAGAGTCGACATATTGTCACAGGAGAATTTGCAGCGAAGAGGAAGAAGTAAAAGATTCATGAGGGAAAAAGGGATAATAGAGTGAAAAACTAGAAGGGGGTACGATTATAAGGAAACTTAAGAAAATTGTCTTCCATAGGAGAAACTGCATTTTCACTGTATTTAGAAATATAAACTGAGAATGAGAGAAAAAATAACAGGTATCTCAGAAGCTGGAAAAGTATCTAGAACCATACTCAGATGTCTTGTAAGTGTCAAGGACCTTCATAAGGTTGATGCATTTACATTGCTGCCTGTTTTGTGGCTATTCAGTGTTCCCTAGTTGTGTTTTGCTGGTATAGAGAAAGAAAATATTTTGATTTGTACATTGAGACATTGGTATAGAGTCACATCTGATTGGGTGCATCCAAGTTTGTAGTAGTGCTACTATACCAAGAAACTGATGGATTAGAGACAATTGGACAGGTCAAGGGATCACAAGTACAAATCAGAAAATTATGAGCAGTGAGAGAAGTTGATCAAGCAAAAAGAAATGAATTTACATGTAAAATATATAGTGACATAATTTTATTCATGAAGCATACATTGACAATATTTTAATAGCTAAAAGATTTTCTGAACATGTTTTAATGACTGAAAAATTCTGCCATGTAGAGATGTCATCAGATAGATGCTGAGGAGGTTCTCCAAAGGAAAGATGGGGATCCTAAATCACCATAACCATAAGGTTATGAAGTGTCTTTAACTCGCATCACAGGAAAGAATCGTCCTTGAAAAGCATGGGAAGGTTTCACTAGGCACAGTTTAAGTACATATTCAGAGAAAATAAAGGTGCATTGTTGTTTGGGGTTAGTGGCTTTTATGTGGTCCTGGGATTGTCTTCAAGGTAGATAATGTGTATTACTGCTGTCTGCCAGGTTATCTGTTCAGTGGGCTGTGCTACAGTGCAAACCATTTGCACGTGTCTGAGGTTAGGAAATGTGCTATCCATTTACTAGGACCTTTTTCTTGAAGATTGAAATCAGTAGGGTTTGTGAATCTATAGCATCAGAGGAAAAGTGCTGGCTCAATTCATAAGCAAAAGCACAGTCCTGATTTACCACCGTATTGTATTTCTAAGACCCTGAGGGGATTTTCTGAACTGAATTTCTAGGAGGGGAAAGAGGAATTATAACCTTGGATAACTGATTTTTCTTGAAAGTTCAGGTTTATTAAAAGTGATTTTTTTTATTTTTAAAGAGAATAAAAATAATTTTAAAACATTAGAAATGATACAAAATTTCACTAAACAAGATGGTAGGAATTCAATAGCAGATGTTATATTGCATACAGTTTTGTGCCTTATGTTTAAGCACAAAAATATTTAAGCACAGATTATTAAAATTATAAAATGCTACAAATATATCACTTTCATATACAAAAAAGATAGGTTGAAAAAAACACGAGGGAAACTGTAAACTTTAAAATTGTGCTTTTGTCTTCAAATTAGTTATTCATATTACCAGATATAGAAATACAATTTTAAAGTTTACAATTTTCCTTGTATTTTTTCAACCTATTTTTTTGGTATGTGAAAGTGATACGTTTATAACATTTTATAATTCTAAATAACCTTGTGCTTAAATATTTTTGTGTTTAAATATAAGGCATGAACATGTACATACAGCTATGGAAGTTCAGATCAAATAGGGATGAGAGATTGAATTCAACCACACTGAGTCAAAATGAGTGAGATTTTTAAAGAGTGTGCTAGTGGGAAAGAATTGGAAAAGTTTGGAGCAGGAAGTTGGTCACTGTGATTAGGCTATCTGTATTTGTAAATTGTAGTTTTATCAGAAGTTAGGCTTCTACTCTCCCACACAGACTGAGATATGGGAACATTATCCTTCTTAATGGTTTCATTTTAAAGGAATGGCCCCATAGTCCTTCAGAAAGACATTCCTGTAAAACTGGCAAAGACTGGGAAAAGATGTACAGACTGAAGGGGCAGAGGTACTCTAAGGGAAGAGAAGTCAGGGGGTATCTTGCACGGTGAAATATTTCTGAAGTCTAGTCAAGGTAAAAAAATATTAAGGTAGTCTTGGTCAGATTGTAAATGAGTAACACTATGTTAAGAAAAGAGAAAACAGATACAGATTATCTGCATGGAAACAGTTACTAGTTGTCAGACTACAGACAAAGTATTTATTAACCTCTGCCTCTCAAACACTTGACATGTGTAAGGAAAACAACACAATCATTTTAGTATTAAATTACTTGATATCTTAACAAATATGTAAAATAATGTATACTCTGTGAGCAGTGATTAAATAGAATTGTAAGTGTTAAATATAAATTTAAAAAATTACTATATGTGATCACTTTAATAGACCTATGAGAGGTCCTCTTGTTCCTCTATAATTGATAAGAGGAATGAGAATAACAAGGATAAAACTATTCTATAGGTCTTACCATTATTAGGACTCAGGAGGTCTGGAGCTGAGACTACTAAACATGAGGAGATGTCATATGGAGTTGAGATATGGAGGTATCGATTAATGGTCTATACAGGAACAGAATTGGTAGAAAATATATGTATGGAAATGCAAGGGCATTTATTAGGTGTGCTTTCAAGATCAGAATGGGGAGAGTGTACCATGACAATCTGGCCAGAGAGAGCCCGAGGATCCACAGATACCCAGCCCAAGAAGATGGCAGCTCCAAACAAGATGGATCAAGGATGAAGCACTTGTCTAAAGCTGAAAGCCTGGAAGCTCCCTGGAGGGCTTCTGGCATGAGTTTCTGCTGCAAGGCTGAAGAAAATGTGCACCAGTATCTAAATGCAAGGGCAGCAAAAGATGCACACAGACTGAAGCTCTTTGAAAATGCATGAATTTATTTTCACCTTTTTATTGCATCCAGGGTAAATCCTTTTCACTGGTGCCACTCACCTCAGGGGTAGGTTTTCCCTCCTCAGTTTTCAGGCTTGTCGATCATCCAAGATGTACCCAGAACTGTTACGTACTAATATGTAAGCCGTTTCATTCTCCACACAAGTGGATATGTCACAGCTATCACAATCAATTCCTTATCAGCTTAACAAGCAGACACACCAACCTAAACCATACTTAATCTCCAAATACAAGAAGTTCATAATTATGCCTAACCTAATATAACTACCACGCATGCAAAGCAAACTAATGTCCTCCCAGAATGGAAGGCAATATTTTTGGGAGGTATAATGCCTTTTCTTCTAAGGGAATACCATAATTTAAATGTTATAATGTGGATTTAACAATACATAAATACTGACATAAGTCAATATTATGTTACAAAGATAGAAAACAAAGATATCTGCTTAATATATGTACAAATATGCACAAGTCTATTAACAAAATTTAAAACAATCCATGCTAATTACAATCCTTGGTTCTATAACTGGTCATGTGGTCAGAGTTGGTACTTATAACTTTTTTCTTCTAATACCAATTCTATATTGCCTTAGCGTGTAGCAAGCTCCTCCCTAGATCTTTGGTCTTTACCTCAGGGGACCTCTATCTTTATTCCTGAATATTCTAGGCCACTTTTTATCTTTCCTGGATTGGATCATTGTAATTTCTCAATGACCTTAATAACAGGATATGATAACATTAGGGTGTTCCTTAAGAAACCTCCTGCATTACAAACATATTCTTCATTCCCTCCATTGTAGAGTAATAGTACAAATTCCTCTGGGTAGTTTAGAGCAAACACCTCCACCAACACTGTATGTATATTTTAGTCTGTTGACTCAGAGACATGAGGAGTTCAAAATGGCCAAGGGAAATCTTAATTTTCTTCAATAAAATCACTGCTGTGCCACCGGTGAAAGTCTCCCACCCTCTGGAGCTAAGACGCCTGGATCAGAAGAGTGTACATTTGATGAAATGGGCAACAGAAATTTTACTACTGGGTCACAAGTAGTAATGGTAAATGGCACCATCCCCACTTACACTCCTTGGTTCTGAGACCAATTAATTCTATCTATGGAATAAAGAATACCAGGTAGGGGCTGCGGATTTAGCTCAGTGGCAAAAGCGCCTGCCTGGCAAGAGCAAGGTCATGAGTTCGGTTCCCGGTACCGGAGAAAAAGCAAAAAAAAAAAAAAAGAATACCAGGTATTGGAAGATAACAGAGTACAGAAACCATTCTGTAAAACTTCACCACACCTCTGCATGTTATTGCCACCTAGCTGTAATTGGATCTTTAACAGGACTCACTGGTCTACCGATACAATTACTTCTGGACAGCCCAGTGAATTAAGTGAGCCTGTACCCATTGCCAACTTCTTTGTCCATGAAATATGTTCCTTGTTTGGAAGCAATGAGGTGTGAAAAACCATGAGGGTGGATGAGGTATTTCCTATTTCTACTCATGGTCTATCATCAGAAGCACGGGAAAGAAAGATGAATCCATACCAGGTACATATGTCCACTTCAGTAAGGACAAAGGGCTGCCCTTTCCATTATAGAATACTGAACCTGCTGTGAGGTATCTGGATGATTGGAATGGTACTATATAGGGGACTCAGTGTTGGTCTCTGCTGTTGGCACATAGGCCATCCAGAAAGCCAGATATGCCTAAGTGAATGGAAGTCCATGTTGTTGAGCCCATGGAAAATTCCCATTCCTTCCACATGTCTACTTGCAATGGTCCAGGGTGATTTATTTTAGGAATATTTTAATTAAGTTTATTGGTAAGCATCTTGGTTACTTTTCTTTCGTTGCTGGGACAAAATACCTGACACCCCAAATTAAGGAAGGAAAGGTTTATTTTGCTTACAGTTTGTGGAGGTTTTAGTCCATACTTGGCAGGTTACAAGGCAGAGTGGCACACGGCAGAGGGCTACAGCTCATGGCAGCAGAACACAGCAAAAGCCACAAGCACTAAAAGGGAGGAATGGCCTCAAGCAGCCTCTTCCTCTCCCTTACATATGCAAACTATCCACCCCAGGGCGGGTGTAGCTCTCGCACCCATAATCAATAAAACTCTAAAGCCTGCCCCATGACCGCATGAGTCTTTGGGGGGACACCCAGACACAAACCATAACAGTTAGATATACATAATGATCACATTCATCATAAGGAATCTGTACCTGTACATGATATATCTTGCTTCTTCTTTTATTCCATTCCCATCCCATCCCTTCAACCTTTATTCCCCTCTATTTGCAAAGCTTTATTTCCATTTTTCCTCTTTTTTCTCTTTCCTATTTTCCATTCTTTCCTTTTCCTCTTTACCTCCTGAGTTCCCCTTCCCATTTGAACATTTTCTTCCTATCTCAATGTTTCTATTATACATTTTGCTCCTTATTTATACTTTTGGATTCTCACACTGGAAAAAGCATGCGTTATTTAACACATGAAAGTGGGCTTTGAAATGAATGGACACTTCACAGACAAAGAAGTAGAAATGGTCAGTAAATATATGAAAAATGTTCAATGTCACTAGTCATTCGAGAGATGCAAATGAAAACAATACTGAGAATCCATCTCACTCCAGAAAGAATAGCTATTATCAAGAAATCAGCCAGTAATACAAGAGATGGTGGGGAAAAAGGGACCTTTCTTTGCTGTTGGTGGGAGGGCAAATTGGCACAACCACTGTTGAAATCAGTGTGCAGATTCCTCAAACAAAAAGAAAAGGAACATTAGAGGTTCTATTTGACCCAGCTCTTCCCCTTCTTGATATCTTCCTGATTAATTGAAAGCATCATACCACTGTAATATATACTTTTTTGTATCAGCTCAATTTGTCATAGCTAAAGCTTGGCAAAACTTTAAATGTCCATCAATCGATGAATGGATACAGAAGATGTTTTTTTTTAATATATATATACAATGGAATATTTCTTTGCCATGAAGGATAGACTTGAGACATTTATAGGTAAATGGGTGTATCTTGAGACCATACTCTTAAGTGAAATAAATCCTTTTAGAAATTTAAGATGCTAAAGATCCTTGTGAACAAAGTTGTGACACCAGGGTGCAGGGTTGTTATACTCCTGAGGTATGGAGTAAACTTCTATCACTAATTATGCTAGCTGGAAGTAAACTGTTTCTGGTGAGCCTTATGGATGTGGATGAAGAAAAATGCATTTTCCAAATCAATAACTGTATACCATGTGCCAGAAGCTCTGATAATCTGCTCAAACAAGAAATCCACATCTGGTAGAGCAATTGCAGTGCAATTAGAGTCACAATTTGATTAAACTTAAAATAATACATTGTGTTACCCCAGATCCATCTCTTTCTTGCACAGGGTAAATAAAAATGTTAAGTAGAGAAGTTGTGGAAACCACCAGCCCTGCCTCTTTGACGTTCTTTATGGGGATACTAATCTCTGTAATTCCTCCTGGAGTACAATATTTTTGGTGTACCATTTTCCCTGGAAGAGGCACCTCTAATATCTACTATTTTGCCTTCTCTACCATAATGTGCTTCACTCCACAAGTTCAGAAATGAGCAAATTCAGATTTCCTGTATTTCTGAGCTTTTGAATACCCTCATAAACAGAAAACCAAGTAATATCAGGCATCACCAGATTATTCATAGCAGGCCATCTTTTGATGCATATTTCAGCTAAGCAAATGAATTAATTAGTAACAATTTTTTAAAACTCCGGGAGCTGTGACATTAAAGCCAGAATCTCTACTTAATTAGTTCATCTTGAGAAATTCACCCTGCCCTGAGTTTATGTTCCTTCTGCCATTGTGTGTATACGTGTTCCTTGATCTTTCATAAGAAGTAGAGAACTCTAGTTCTTTGGTCATTTAGCATATCTCCTCATGGTCATGCTGTGTCCCTCACCCTTTGGAACCTTCTGTGATCTGAGCCTAGTTTTAGGCTGGGAGGCAAAATTAAGTGGTGAGGGTGGGTTCTGAGGAGCTTAGACATTATCTTGCTTGGGAAATGCATCAAGTAAGGCCAATACTCTTTTTTTAAGCAACATAAGACTAATTTCCTCACATACTGTTGGAGAGGCCAAGTCCATAAGGGTAGGCTTTCACACTGAGCATGGGGAACATCCTTTCTTCCAGCAAAGTAGTTTCATCATGATTTAGGCATTCAATTTCCCCAGACTCAGCAGTCTCTTCCCAAAATTTAAAAAATCTCAATTTATGAAAGCCTATTCTTTTCTGATCAGCACAGTAACTTTAAATAAGACCTCTGCTGTGATTCAGCCAATCACATTATGAAAGCTTGTATTCTGTTCTCAGCAACTTCGTCCCTATGGCTAAAAGACAGAAGGTACTCCATCAGGTCACATTTAGGAAATTTCAGATTATTTTTTGGTGTCTGGATTGGTAATAAGAATCTTTGAATTCACTATTTTTCTCTAGTGGTTTGTACAGAAATGTTAAGAACAATGATTCAGCTGCATTTTATTTTTTACTCTTCCCAAAATATTTAAATTTCTCTGCACAGAGTCACTAAATTCCTTTCAAGTGATCAATAAGGAAAATCAAATGGATCTATGTTGTGAACTGCTTTAAACAGTTCACACCATGGGCTATCAGTACACTAAAAAATCAGGAGATACTCTGACAACTTTATGACTGATCAAATTAAAAAGGCAGATCCAGGAACCACCAAATTAATTAGAGAAATTCATTCTTACAATTCAGTTTCTTTAGAACTACAGTTTCCCCAACATCTGTTGGTTAAGGTTCTATAAAGGAACAGAACTGTTAGAAAATTATATAAGGAAATGTTTTAGGTAGGCTTACAGGAGCAGATGTAGGAGAGTCCATATCAGCCATCAACCTGCTGGAGAGCTATGGGATCCAGTAGCTCCCCAGCCCTAGAAGACAGAAGTTTCAGAAAAAGAGAGATCAAGAATGCAGCAGCTGTCCAAGGTGGAAGTCCTGGAAGCTCGCTAGAGAGTTTTTGGTATGAATCTGTGTCTGAAGACTAAAAAATTTGAGAGTGATAGCCAAGACAATGGTCCAAAAGATGCACACCCTGAAGCAAACTGGAGCTCTTCATAAAGTGCACTCTCTTCTTCTTTTGTTTTTTATTCTATCCAGGCAAGAAGCAAGTCTGTTACTTGATTCCACCATATCCAAGAAGTGTCTTCTCCTTTTAGTTTGCAGGTCTACATACCAATCATCTCTACAGACACACCCAGAACTGTTCTTTAGTAATCTGCTAGGCATTTCTTAATCCAGTGAAGTTCATGTATCCTGATAAACTATCATAATGGGTAATCATTTTGATGGAAATACTTGTGAGGATGTTTCCAAGTTAAAACAAATATACAAAGGCAAAACTGTGCCAGCTGGCATCATACCCTCAGTAGTTGATGCCCATTACACTATAGGTATTCAATGGAGATATTCAAAGGGCAACATGTGTTTTTATGAATCAGAAGTATAATATGATTGCATTTAACTAAAAATATTTAAGACCTTATAAATTCAGGATGAAATGACAAATGGAGATAAGATTTTTAGAAGAAATTTTACTGACAATGATTTATAGTTTTGTGTACTTATAAAACAGAAATACGTGCTAACCACTTGTTATGTGTTGCTTGCTATGCTAAATGTCTGTATGTTTTCTCATGTGTTAATTAGAACTAGCTTGTATTTCTGGTATACAAAAATACAGGCATTTGAGAAGTTCAATTCACTCACATTTAGAAATTTTTTGATTATTAACTACCAGCTAATGAAGGAAGGCTTTACCAAAAAACTTAGGCTTTAAAGTTAAGTATACTAAATTATACAAAAAGTGGCTTATTTTAATGTCAAATCACATAGAATGTTTGCTAAAATTACATGAGTGGATTATAGGAACAACACACCAAATATTTGCATGCACAAGAAGCAGTTAGATTTAAGGAAAATTCAAGTGAATCTTGTCAATTTACAGACATTAGAAGTTATATAGTACTTGGATTATGACATTATTTATATTCTCTTTCAAATTTAGTTATAAGGACACCCATTTATTTTTAACCATAGGAAATAAAAGATACAAAAAAAGACATAGTTACCAATTACTGTATATAGCAGAGTAGAAAATGAAAAAGGGGACATAATTAGCATAGTAGACAAATTAGCTCATGACCCCATTAATTAGGCTGTAGGTGGCGCACTACACAATAAGAATTTCACTATTTTTTTGCAATCATTGTTTTTTAATCTTTAAAAATCATTCCTTCGGTACTTTTTTCTTGTTAAGAAGTCTTCTATCTGTGATGTCACAAATATGTTTTACTTTTATGGGGTAAAAACTTTAACCTCTTTGATAGAGTCATTCAGTGTTTACAACTGAGTTCAAATTAGTTAACAGCTGGATGAATCTTGTCATTTGAAGGTTGCCTATCTTGTCCATGCGAGCTGAAGAATGAATAGTGGTAGATAATTTTAGTTGCTTTTAAAATGACCTACTTTACAGAAAAATTATCAAGCAACCTCTTCAAAAACCAGATTGGAATTTTAATCTATGAAATAGAAAGACCTATCTTTACCAGAAAAGAATGTTAGAAATTTTTGAAATGTCAAGATATTTTCCTAAACTTTCCCTACGGCTTTCCACAACGTATTGATACAGATATGGTTGCTGTTTTAAATTTTTAAGATAACAGGTATTAACTGCATAATCATAATAATTTTTCATAGAACGTGTTCACACTAAATCAATGATGTGGCTCGAACTTGATGTTATATTGTGAAAGTTTTTGGAACAGCTATTTGTTTTTAAAACCGAGAGAAACTTTTAGTGGATACTTCTTCTTACATATTTCTAATCTCAAATATATGCCTACTTACTGCCTCAAAAACATGCAATCACTAGGAACTCTTAACATCGCTTGTCTGAATGTGCATTAAAGGAAATACTGCACCTTATATAGTGTGACTGAAAAACAAACAGGTGGAAATAGGGGGCAGTTGGTTTGAGGTAGACTAGAAAATAAAGGTAGATAAGAAGGAGACAAGGAAAATCATAATTTTAAAATTGTACTTTTAAGAAAACTACAGCTTTAAGGCACAATAACATTTACCCAGTATTTTTTCCTTCTACACTATTCCCTCCTAAATTCTTATACCTTGAAAATATACTCCATAGAGTTTGTGCTCTTCTCTTATAAAATGAGTCATTCATCTGTATTAACTTTCTAGGGACATAGTACCTGCCAGCCACAATTTAAGGTAGACTAGGTTTAATTTGGCTTCCTATTTCAAGGGAGTCAGTCCGTGTTAGGCTGGATCTGAGACATGTGCATCATGGCAGAAAGGCTTTAGCAAACAAATCTGCTTAGTTCATGGTGGCAGGAAACAGAACAGGGAAACAATGCCAGAGAATGAAGGATCGGGGACCATATATAAAATGCAAGATCATGCTTCCGTGACCCAACCAGACACAAAGAGAAGTGTGTTGCTGCCCTCCAGGACATTTCTTAATCCAGTCAATGGATATATTATGATTAACAATCACATTCTATAAGAGGCAATTGCCTTTCATGTATAGAATGAGTTATTTCATTTCAACTGTACATAAGCCCATGTTTACTCTAGATTTATAAATTCCACAGATTTCCACACCGTGGAATTATCCAGCCCCAGACCATGACATTGCTCCAGAGCTGAAACTTCCCTCTGAGTGTGTACTTCATTTCTCCTTGATAAACCTATATCTATCTCTCCCCGAGAGGTCCTGACATGCTCTTCTGTAACAAGGGTGAGTTCAGGTCCCTATACACTCTTTGGGAAAGACCTCCTTAGATAGTGTCCAATAAAAGTTCTACTTGCATCACCAAAGTAGACAAAATAGAGTTATTGTTTGTAATATTTTCAGCAGATTCAGGTTTACAGTTAACTATGATTATATGGAACAGAATACAGTGAAGTCATGATTATTTATTATTATAGTTACTACTACAGTTATAATTGGAATATGTTCTTATTTATAAGAATATAAGTAGTTCTAAAATTTCTAATTTCATTTATCACAGCAACCTTGACAAGAGCATTTTTGATGAATAAATATAAAGAAGGACTAGAAACCTAACTGGAATACGAAAGAGAATGCAAGGAAGCTGCTTTATACTTTCAGACCAGAAGAAATTTTTGAACACAGTAAGAGCATATTTCTTTCCTCTCTGGTGGAACACTTCCACTCATGCTGTGACTGAGGTCACACTACATCACTGGTGTGACATTAGCATTTCCAAAGACATTAGCATTACTTCCTTCCACCTCAGGTTTAGCATTCCCCTCAATTACTCCTGGCTGAGTCACTGCTATTTTTCAGGATGGAAAAAATAATTTATAATTGCTTACAGGAATCTACTATTTTAATAGTTGTAATTTAAAAATTCTACATACTTACAAAGGTCCTCCTCTTTTGGACATGACTAGTAAGTCCAACTTTAATCTTTGTTTTTTTCAATCAAATTCTTTGTGGTGTTAATGCCTGCATAGCTGTTCACCAAAATACTTTTCTGTTATTTCTGAGCTCATACCTAAACCATAATCACCATCCTCTTTTCTGGTTAGGTGCAGTGTATGACATATTTCTGGCTAATAAAATATGAATGACATTTATCTGTTTCTTTCAGAAGTCTCAATTCATAAATATCTTCAGTAGGGTCCTTTGTCACTTTTCACCTCTGTTCCTCCAATGTATAAGTGGTATGGTGATATACAAAGTGACTCTGGAAGCTATATGCTGACAGTGATACAGCCTCTACCATCCAGAACCACAGAAAGAATGCATAAAATTTCCCCCTCCCTCCCTACCAGTGATCTAGATCATACTTTTAAAATTCTTTGTAAGCAATTGAGATTTTCACGCAATTATATCATTCATTCAACAAATAATTACATAATGTCCAATATCTGTTTGATATTTTTGCATTTATGTGATGATGTATAACTTATACTTTATGCTGGGAAATATTTATAACACTTATACATTAATTGCACATATTAGCCCTAAAAATGAGTTAAAGCTCAGCTTCTCTTTACACAGAAGAAAACAGAGGCTCAGAAAACTTACATCACTGATCATAGTTTATGCAGTTGATAGAGGTAGCAAGATTAAGCCAAGACTCTAAAGTTTGTGCCAGTCATTCTAGCTCTGTGTTGCTCTTCTGTTATAAGAATTGAGCTACATCATAAATGGCTGTCTGTTTGTTAATGTTTCCTTCTTTTATTTTTAAAATTAAAAGAAAAACAAAAAGAATTGAGATTAAGAGTGAACAGCAGTAACAAGGTCCTGTTCACAAAAACTGCTCAGTCATATAACTTCCAAAAACTAAACATGAATGATGAAATAGGAAACAATAGTGTCAATAATACGTTTCTTAATTTGTAAAATTTTGCTAATCATTGTTAGGATAAGACTGGTTACTAGAGATTGATATATAAAGTACAGACTTTGCTGAGGGTACTACTCACATTTTGATAATTCTCACAATATTTCAAACATTTTCATTTTTTTCTATTCTGATTATCAGTGTCCTTTGATGTTACTGTTGATTACCTGGGGTTCATAAACTGCACACATATAAGATGGCTTAATAAATGCTGTATACCTTCTCGCTGCTCAAAAAAGAAAAACAATAACAAAGCAAAACCAAATCACAAAGTCTAAGCAATTAATGTCTGAGAAAGTATACATAGAATTCTCTTGAATTTCTCCTTCACTTTACTTGAAAATACATAAAAGTGAAAGATACTAAAAAATGTTTAAAAAGCAAGAAAGCAAAAGTCAGCAATAGCATACATTAAGAAAGAAAATAAAGAGAATGGTGGGAAAGCTGTTTTGATAAGATAGTGTTTGAGTATTGAACTATGTGAAGGAAGGAGGCATGACAAAACCTAAGAGAAAGCCAGTCTAGGGTGGAACAAAAGCGTAGAGACCTTGCAAAGTACCTATAAGGCACACTAAGAAGTTTCTTACTATGTAAGTGGAGCAACTATAAGGGACTGTGGCATGGTATTATAGAAAAAGACAATGCCTTATAAATATTATTGAATTATTTAATTTCTTTTTAACAATAAAATGGACTACGACTCCTGAGGACAGCTGAATGATATATCAAAGCTATTTGCCATTGAAAAGAAGAGTTGCTATAGAATGTTGCAATGGAAATAAAAGCGAAAATTAGCACTCTTTAAAAATACTAGCATGATTTAGGAATGGATGGTGGCTTCTGTGGGAATGGTTGTGGTGTAGACGTCGGTGAACAGCCACAAATGACGTGCACAGCAAAGGAGAATCTATTAAGACATTTTCCAAGGATGGAATTACACATGCATGAGTGCGCAGAGAGCCATATCATAAGACTTTTCACCAGCACTGAAGGTCAAATTTCTGCATCCGGTATCCAAGGGCCTCTTTTTGATACCTATTAATTCTAACTACAAATCCTCGTGAGAACAGGCAGTCCAGGACCACTTACATACTTTTGAAGAAATACGAAGAAGGGCAATGTGTATTTTTGCAGTTGTTACTTTTTAAGTTTCATTCAAAGTTACTAATGAATAATTTTCTGCCATTCATCACTCACCACTTCATATCATACTCTTCTTGCTGTGCTTTCTTTTTTTTTATTTTAAAAATAAAAGGAGGAAAACATTAACAGACAGACAACCATTTACAAAATAGCAAAAGAACAGTACAGATGATACAGAGTTACAAAGTGGTAGGAAATTAACAATGCTTGTTGTACTGCATATTGATATCTTCAAAGTGGTTTCTCATGAAAACAGATAAAGACATGCAATATTGATCAGTCAAGGACTCATTAACCCTTTCTTTCAGCAAAGAAATAGAAGAGAGTAGATCAACTATGTTAACTATCCTGTATATACATACATGCAAGTTCTTGCTGTACTTTCTAGCATGCTTCATTCTATAAATACAAAGAATGGTCCCTATAGCTTTTGCCGAATGAACCTATAATTCTAGTTTAGCAACATAAATATCATTTAGATTTTGGAAACAATTATACATAAAAACTATGCAACAGATACACCGTATTTAAAATCTGTTTGCTATGCTAGTTTTTAAAACATTTCTTGTGGCTAATATCTTAAGATTCTAATTACTTTCAATATCTAGGTCACATATTCCTTCTCACACAGGAGGCTACACTTGATTACAATTCATAAACTTCTATGGGCTATAATAACTTTTATTGGGTTCTTAAAAACTGAATTCTTTGCCCTCAGCAATGGTTTAGGCATCCAGTACTGGAAGAACTCCTATATTATTAAGAGTGGATTTCTTACCAGTGTCTACAAATCTACCCCTCTAAATTTGGTTGTGATTTGATATAATCAACAATATATTTTGCAGCAATCCCTGCTCCTACACACACACACACACACACACACACACACTCATGCATGTACCTACCACTGTATTCCTAAATCCCTAAATTAATTTCAAGTATTTGCCTCCAGCAGCGCAAGATATTTTCCACATTTCATTTTTTAACTTATTTTAAAAATAAAAGAAGAAAAAATATTAATAAACAGACATCCATTTACAAAATAGCATAAGAACAGACATCCATTTACAAAATAGAATAAGAACAATACAAGAAATACAGAGTTACAGACAAAGTGGTAGGAAATTAGTAATGGTTGTCCACATTTCAAATTAATTGTTACTTTGGTTGTTTTGTCCTCCGAAGGTTTTAAAAGTCTCAGATAAAATTATTGCCAGTGGCTTAAATTGTCTGCCTAAATGTTACCAGTAAAGAACAATTTCTTGAGTAGTTGTATTATTTTTAATTCTAGAGCAAACCCTGGTTATCATGGATTCCCAACATGGTACAGGTGTATGTTAAATAAATGTAGAGAATATTTGTAATCTCAAGTGATGAATGGCCCATTTCTAATTAAACGTGAAAAGCATTTAAAATTGGAAGAAACTTTAATCAACAGATAATTTACATCTACCATTTTGTGAAATCATGCCAGTAGTTACTTTAAACAATGGCTGGCTTCCATGTATATGGCAAATATGAACATGGCTGTAATATATATATATGTATATTTTTAGCAGTTCCAACCACAGAGTTTTAAAGGTTGTTCATGATTGTGCTCAAATTTTCCTACACAGCTACCGGATTCCGGTTCTCTTACCAGACCCTTTGAACTATAGGCATTATAGCTCACTGTGCTTGTATGCATGAATATGTGTGTTTCAGGTTGGGGCATGACATGGTACGTTGGATATAACCTTGCATGTTGGATGGGATATGAGAAAATCAGGGAACAAAATCAATATGTTCTTTCTGTATTTATCGACCTTGTCAAAGTAAGATAAAAATCAGTAAGCCTGAGAACTGACTGGTTATTTTTCCACTGCTCTCTTCATTCACTCAGAGAAGCACTGTCATTTTCTTAAAGGAATTCTGTGAATCAATACAACTACTAGTAATTTTGACTCCCAACTAATCTAGACTGTGAGTTAGGTCTGCTTTGTTATAGTCATTGACAGATAAGAAAACTTGGACTTGACTCAGTACTATGTCAAAGCAATCACGGCGTTAAAGAAAATTCACTTATGCTATGACCCTTAGAAAAGAATATAGCTTTTTACAATACATAAGCTTTTTTGAAAAGTTTTTCTTTAAGTGCGTGATATTGTGTAACATATTTTTTTTCACAAGGAAAGGTCTTCAAGTGTTATATCCGTTAGCACAGAATGTTTTTAGGACTGTATTAAACATGCAATTTTCCTTAGTTTAAGTTTCATAATTTAAATGGCTCCCTTTCATGATGAAGGCAGTTTTAACCATTGATTTCACATTTGTGAGATTGTATTACAACTGGAGATAACTTCAGGGTTCTCAAAGAAACACTTCTTTATATGTCAAAGTAAAAATATAAAAGAAGCACTATTATACTCACTGAAGGAATGTTCAAAGTTAGTTTAGTGGAGTCTTCAATAAAGGTGAATCCTCATAATAATATTCTCCTTACCCTAAACATTGTCTGACTGCTTATGGCACTATTGGAGAGCAGATAGATTGGAGGATTCATATGAGTTTCACTTATACTGCTTTTAATATATATTTGTAATTATTTTTGTAATATATTTGTAATTATTTGTAATTAATTATTTGTAATTATTGTAATATATTTGTAATTATTTTCCCCTTTTAAAATTTTGTCTGCACTTTTTCCATTCCTCACAAACTTATGAAATCTGACTCTAAACGATTCCATGAAATATACGGAGTTCAGGATCCATCTTCTGCTAGTTATTATCAAGATCCATACATAAGTATATCTGGGCATTTCTTTAGAATTATTGTACTCTCTGTATGTTCACTCTAGCTCTTAAGCACTACACTGACTACACGTTTGTTTCCAGTTCCTGGTATCATCTTTAATTTTCATCACATTTTGATAGTGATAAACTCCTTCAACTCCGAGATTTATACTTTTCCTAGATTGCTATCAGTTTTAATAGAGTTTCACCTCAGATACAGCCCCTCTGCATATTTCACTAGTGGAACTGTTGACAGCACACTATAACTCCTAATAAAACATTATTAAAGTTTCAGAGATAGCAAAAAGTAAATACAAATTGGGCATCGTGGTGCACACCTGTAATCCCAGTACTCGTGGGAGGCTGAGGCAGGAGGATTATTGCAAGTTCGAGACGGACCTCGGCTACAAAGTGAGTCCAAGATCAGCCTGAACTGCGTAGCAACATGCTGTCTCAAAAAGACAAAAAAAAAAAAAAAAGAAAAGAAAAGAAAATGCAGTTCCTATAAACTGGAGACTTTTGCAGCTGGAAGTTTTGACTCACCTTCTCAGAGGCCCCACAAGTGTGGCTCTACCTCAACAGAAATTTGCTCCCCAGTGCTGAATATTTCTCCAGGAACTTGTAATAACAAGTCTACTCCTATCCAATGGTTCCAGCTTCTCTCCTTGAGGGGAAGACAGAATTTTCATAATTTTGGGTCAGAGACTTTTTCCCCCAGTCCTCATCTTCTTGTCCAAATACTGAATTCTCGTGAAAGTAATGTGTGCCAGATTGTCACAGTGAAAGTCCCTCCATCCCCTAGAAAAAAATCAGGTCACAGATCTAGTAAACTGTGAGAAGAACAGACGCACATTAAATTTGTCTCTATTCTTGAAATGAAGTTAACAAAACAGCAGAGAGTTTCTCCAGTTCCCTCTGCCTTTAATCCCTATCTATTCTTTTAAATCAGTGCTTGAATCACTGAAAAATCCCTACATACTTATAATTTTCTTAACATGTTGGCTCTTTATAACTCATTTCCAAAAAATTTCTAATGAACAGGCACTATGACAGGCTGAAGAAAATAACTATAGTCAATGGAGTAATAAGAAAAAATACTGATCTAATTTATTTAGAACACTTTTTTTTTTTTTTTTTTTTTTTTTGTGGTTTTTCTGCGGTACCGGGAACCGAACTCACGACCTTGTGCTTGCCAGGCAGGTGCTTTTGCTGCTGAGCTAAACCGAACTCACGACCTTGTGCTTGCCAGGCAGGTGCTTTTGCTGCTAGGCTAAGCCCCTATTTAAAACACTTTTAATCTACTAGCGCATTTTTCCTTGAGAGTGGAATTCACTGTAAATATCATGTGTGTGTTTTGAATTCATTTAGGATGGTTAAGGTATTTATTTAACTAAATTAGGCATTACTTATTCATTGAAGACAAATTAATAAGGATTATTCAGTACATATTGGAGAAAGTCTTTGGCTATATGATTAATTTAAACATATATAAATAGATTGTTATGTGATCTATTTAGGCTTATAATTACAAATCATTAGATTACCTCAACAATTAATTTATAAAACTTTAAACAGTAATGATGTTGATTAATGTTTAGTTTGGATTAAAATTTATTCAAATTTTACACATTTATGTTTATTTTATTTTTTTCTATTCTATCATGGTTCCAATAATGTTACCTATGTAAGTCTATAGTATTTGTTATTTTTCTATTATATCATGGTTCTAATAATGTTTGTCTATATTTAAATCTTTCTTTACATTGAAACATTTATTTTAAAAAATATTTTGGTACATGTTCACAGTACATAATGATTACATTTATGATGTTATATATATGTAACAAAAAAAGGATTTATCTATGATCTCTTTTTATACTGTGAACAAGGAAGGAAAGCAAAGAAACTATTACACTGATTATAGTTACACAATTTCCTCATATGATTTATCCTGCTGGAAAACCCGAATTTAGGAACTGTAAGGTAGTTGGTAGCTTCCTATTGTCTAGCTTTGCTTTATTTTTCTTTTTTTTTTATCTTTTTGAGACAGGGTCTCCCTATGCAGTTCAAGCTGGACTTGAGCTCACTTTGTAGCCCAGGTTGGTCTCAAATTTACAACGATCCTCCTGCCTCAGCCTCCAGAGTGCTGGGATTACAGGCGTGCGCCATCATACCTGGCTCGCATTATTCTCTTCCAACATTTGTGGTATATCTATGCAATAAAACTCAACAATAAAAAGGAATGAATTATTATTGTAAACAACAATTTCAATGAGTCTCAAAAGAATTATGCTGACTAAAAGTGGCCATGTAGAAAAGAATAAACACTATATGACTACATTTATGGATAACTCTAGTAGGGACAAACTAATAATTTTAGTTATGGAAAGCAGATTTTTTAATGTATGTCATTAGGACAGGATCAAGTGGATGAAATTACTAATGAAAATGAGCTGATGTTTTTGGATAATGATGTAGGTATTATCTTGATTGGAATGAAAAATTCACGTTTTGTTTTTTTTTTGTTTTATTTTGTTTCATGGCATTAAGAATTAAACCAGAGCCTGGTGCATGTTAGGCGACCACTTTATCACTGAGCTATACCCCACCCCTGATTTCACATATACATGAGTACAGCCTTATCAAAATTTTATAGCTTAAATATGTGCAGTTCATTATCTGTCCATCATTAATTAAATAAACCCATTAATCTTATTTTGTAGTGAATTAAATTATATTGGTTTTCTGTCTCTTCTTTTTTTTTTTTTTCTCCAGTATCAGGAATCGAACTCATAACCTCAAGCTTGCCAGGCAGGCGCTATGCCGCTCAGCTAAATCCCCAGCCCCTATATTTGCTTTAGAGGCATCTAGAATTTCATCATCTAAAATTTCATCATTTTAGAGTTCCATATTCTATTTATGTACAGATTATTTTTATATAGTATTTCATAAGACATTAGTGTGTTTTCTGTCAGATGTATATAGATAAAAATATAAATAATAACAATAAAGGTTCCATTCATAATCTCTGTCCTTATCCCTCTCTCTCTGTCTCTCTGTCTGTCTGTCTGTCTGTCTCTCTCTCTCCTTCTCTTTCTATGGTATGAGGAATTTCATCCAGGACCATCATCAAACTGAAGCACATCTCCAGGCCCCAAGCCCCCTTTTACATTTTATGTTTTTAGACATTATTTCTCTGAGCCACTAAATGTTCAGGATGGGCTTCAACTTGCAGTCCTCTTGCCTCGTCTTCCCACAGTGCTGGGATAACAGATGGTGCCACACAAACCCACAACTCCATTTTCTTTGAATGCAAAGAAAATGGTATATTGACATAAAATTATTTGCACTACATATTTGTACATACATAAAAATATTTGCAGTACATATTTACAACTAATTCTATATCTTTCTTATTATAACTGTTGATGTTTTCTTATGTCAATTTCAATATTTTCAGTAGATTTATACTTTTTAAATGATTTTATAACATATATAGCTACTTAACATTTTACTTTATCAAAATGTCAATACATGTTATTTAACTGCTTTTCCTCCCTACGAATATCAAAATCATTCCTTTTCTGTGATTATTTTTCACCTCTTCAGGTTCCCATAGAAGTTGTATAACTATACTACAACTATAGTAAATTGTTTATAGTAGTAAATCTGGTGTACTATGAATATTCCTGGATGATTTGCAAGAATACGTTTTAATTAACCTCTCTGAATAGTGTTCATTATTAAGCAAAATAATATCTCTTGGCTGATAGGATAATTAAATGAAATGACATAGTTATCATGTTTAACAATTTATAAAAGAGTAAGCATGCGAGAAAAATCAGCTGAAATATAAAAAAATACACTTCATTTTCTATACATTTCTACTCCTAGAATTGTGTGTATGCTTTGGCTTTCATTAACACTTTCCTTGAGAACTATATTTTGAGAAGAACCAAGCGAGAAGACTGACATATCACAGACCTGTTGGTGGTTTTACAGATGAGGGGATGACTGTTTTGTTTCAAATGTAATAATAGTTTACTTTATCAGGAGATAAATTTCTGACAGGTTGATCTAATTTTACCGTGTGACCTCATATCATGATCTAATTTTTGAGAGGTTTGTGTAAAGACACAACCAAGTATTTATTTTCACATACCACTTAAAACACAATTTTAGACAGTGATAAAATGCTTGTTGTTTACCTAAACTGGAACAAATTCTGTTCTCAAATGAACGCTGACTGATCCACAAAGTAATTGCAGCCGTATTTCTGGAATCTGAAAAAACCATGATTCTGGTGAGCTTTAAAACTTTGAAGAAGATATAAAATATAATATAAGAAACAAAAGGAACTTCAATTTTTCTGTTCTATATAAGTTGTTTAAATTCCTTAAAGAAATCATAATCATAAGCTTGTCAGCTATTGGCTAGAGCAATGCAAATTTTTAATTATTATTGTCAATCTTCTTCATTCTAAAACATCAAAAATCAAACAAATGTTCAATATTAAAAACATTTCTGAAACATATATAAAAGACAAATAGAAACATCATTTCCATAAAATTATAATTAAAAAGTAAGTCTATATATCTAATTTGTCATCTCAATCATTTCATTTACTATGCCAATATTAGTTTTGATCTCCAGTAAGCCCCAAAAGTTCAAAACTAAGGTGACAATTCAGTTAGCTTATTATCAATGTCATATATAAAAACAGTCATGAAAAATTAATTGTGTCATTCAAGGCACTGCTTCAAAAATATTTGTTAATTTGTTTCTAAACTATAAAATTTTTTTTAACTTTTATTCTAAAAAATCACACAGTGACTGTTTAATGTTAAATGTGTGTAGCTCAAAAGGCACTCAGTAGAAAAAGAGGTGCGAAGAGCTATTTACACTTATAACTAAAGTAATTAAAAATTTAGTATATCAGGTACATTTGGAGTATTTCCCCTGTGCTTAATGGCTGCCATGTTGGACAGTTCTGAAGAAAAGTTCTCTTGCTCACTATGTTTGAGGTACGTAAATGGATGGTTATATGCAGGCTTGGAACACTGAGAAACCATTACCAGGTGGTAAAAACAAAAACAATCATACAAAAATCATTCCTAGCAAGATTAGTAGTAAAACTGAACAAAATGTAAGTAGGTTGATTAAGCTTCATGAGTTCACTAAATTGTAAAAATGTTGACATCTATAACTGTTCCTCACATATTAAATATATACCTACACGTAGAATATAGATATATTTCCTTGTGTTAAAAGTGTTCTCATTAACCTCAAGTTGAGAAATTGGGTATAAGAGAACTTGGAGAAAGAATAATAATTAGTGTGTTTGTAGGAGCTAGAAAGAGAATAAGAGTTATTTATAAGTGTTGTTTGACACACTCAGAACATATTGTTAAAGCTGGTACTGTAGAATATCTCCAACTCAGTTCTCTCTTACTTGTCTCTGTGGAGATAATCTCTCCAAATATTCTACAAAAGTAATGTAAGGTTAGAATTTAACGAGGCATTTGCAGGAGCATTTCACTGACCTGCAAATCAAAAGTACCTGGGATGATTTGGTGGAAGAGAAGGAAGTGGAAAATTGTAAGAAACTGTTGCATTACATTTTATATAGTAATTGATAATATGTGACAACTAAAATATCAATTATTTTCAATAACCCATACAATAATAATGTATAAAATAATACATAATGCTGCTCTTTTTATTTCATTTTGCTAATGAAGAAATCTGCTGACTGTATGGCATGACTGAGAATTGGTACTTTTTGAAGGATTTAATTTGATATTTATGATTTGAGCCTCTGTAAGAAGGTAGTATTTGAAATTACTAGCAGAGCTTCAAGGTAAATAATTATTCCTAAAAGTATGCAATGCTGTTGGTAAAATGGTTAAAGTTAGTTCTGTTTGGTTACTTAGAAGTGCAACTAGAAACCATGAAAGTGGTGAATGGGATAAAATAAAATTTCAATTAATATTTTCCTTTAATATTTTGATACAGAGGACATTCTTAAAAAGCATAATTTGGGGCTGGGAATTTAGCTCAGTGGCAAAGCGTCTGCCTGGCAAGCACAAGGTCGTGAGTTCGGTTTCCGGTACCGGAGAAAAACCAAAAAAAAAAGCATAATTTTACTCCGGTTTTATTTTTATTATCAAAATATTTGACTACAAATATTTGACAGAAGATGATATTAAACAAATAATTTTTAAGATTCAAGTAATTTTGATTTTTTTGAAAGCTTATGACAAACAGTTCATTTTTACTAGAGAGTCTAATAATTATTTGAGTGTTTAAATTGTATGTTCAGGGAAACACTTTGAACTTTTACATGCTTGGCTTATTTCTTTTTCTTTCTTAAGCAGATAAATAAATATGTTCATAATTGTTAGTGTCATTCCAATTATTTTCTGTATGTAAATTGTTTAAGAGGAAAGACAAATCACTGCTTTATTCTTCACCACACACGTCCCCAACTGTGTTCATAAAAGTTTTAAATACATGTGCAACCATAGGAAAGACTTTGTGAAGAAAATTGCTTAATTAAATTAAGAGAAGCCATTAAATAATTCTTTTTAATATTATAATAATTTTAGGAAATATCCACTTTTGTTACTGGTAAGTAATGATTGAAGTATACAAAATACTACCAGTTGACCCAAACATAATTCCAATGAGTCTATCAAAATTTTTGTCAGATCTGGACAAAAAACATTTTACAGAAATTATCTCCCAGTATCTAATGTTGGTCCAGCTTTCCCTGAGATTTAAGAGCAGCAGTGAAACTAATAGAATGAATTTACTTCAAAAAAACGAAAAAAGTGCTTTATACAGTCTTACCTTTCCTATGGAAGATGATATCTTCTTTTTCAACTTCTCTGATATAGTAATAAATGTCAACTTAGGAAATGAATGACAAAGTAATAATACATAGAATAACACATGGAATGTTGTAACTTAAGTAATGAAGGAATTTGAAAGCAATGCTGACTTTTAAACATCTACTCACAGCCTTTGCTAAACTTTATGTATGATTACAACTCACAAAGGAAAATTACATAAACTACAGTGGTAGTAGACTATGGATCAGGGACCATTCATGCTTTTTTTGGTAACTCAGCTTCACTTGTTTTCCTCCCTATGCCTTCCGTGGAGACTGACTCCTGGGGGTGACCATGTTCAGGCCACCGCTAGAGTGGCTGCTGGACTTTCTTCTCTCTTTTAGTTACATGAAACACCAAATCACAGGTCGTGGTAACCAGCTTCCACAAGAAGAGTTAAGTAACCAGATAATGTAACTTTATGTTGAAGAGGAACGGTATTTAGGAGAAAAGATGGCAGGTAGTGCCCATTACTGTCCCTGTAAGTCTCTCTATTGACTTGGTCTGGGGCACAATGATATATCTTACATTTAGGCATGATCGGTTGTCTGTGCTCAAGCAGTAATTAGATTAGTCATACTTCAATTCCTGTGTCTCTAATGTCACTGCCTTGAGCTTGCACTTCCTAAGAAAGCATTGGAATTTAAACATGCCTGTAGGACAGAGCACCATTGGTGTAAGGTCACTCTCCATAAAATCATCAATTGCTGAGTTTTAGTGTAAAGGATTTACTATCATTGTGAACCCAAAATACAGAAGTTATAGCATAGCTTTCCTGACAGCCTCCAACATGTCCTGTTGTTTCAGACTCCTAAAGAATTCTGATTAATAGGTTGACCAACGTAATGAGCAAACAAATTATTCAAGTAAATTATAGGCTGTGTCCACTACACAGATCCCAATGCAGTGATCTCAGATCTCCTTTGTATAACATGGCAAACACAAATCAAGTATTTTCTGTTCTATGAAAAAAAAAAAATTGGCATTACTAATCTGCTAGCATAACCCCAAGATCTTTTATTGGCTATCGTTCTCTCAATTTTGCTAAGTTGATTATCCATCCTACTCTGTGCAAGACTGTCATTTTGTACCCAGTTTCACTGAGACTTTGCCTTATGACTTGACAATCAAGAAAACAATGTTCATTTGTTGGACACTTCATGTAAGAAGGCAGAGGAAATCATGTTAAATCACAATTAGGCTCCCTGATAGCAAATAGCATGCATTTTAGACATCTTATATCAGTAATTCTTCCATCTCTCAATTCTTTCAAACTGGGCAAATCCTCGTTGATATTTATGAAACAAAGAGGTCTACCGGGGAAAGCACAACAATTCCTACTGAAAAGTGAAAATGGCAGCAGCACTTTGGCTTTGCTCACAGTGTTTCGCCGCAAATGACTTTAGCTTTTACGAACACTGGCCAAACTTCATCAGCACATCCTAGGTGCACCTGACCCGGAGAAGCAAATATGATAGTGTCTCACATATTTATATCCAAAACAAGATAGAAGTTTCAGTCTCCACTTTCTTCTAAAACTCCTCAGCATATTTGAATAGCTGTGCATCCCTGTTGGAGACAAGAAGATCTCTGGCTCACATCTAATAATCTTTCCTCTTAAAGGAACTGAGGTTAGGATAAGGGCAGAATGAGCAATCAGGATATACAATGAGGACATCAATTTATACCATTCAGAAAATCTCATCTATTTTCTTCATCAAGCTTTTTGGAAGTTACTTGCCAGTCAAAAAGAAAATGTTCTAATGTTTTTAATCTTCCCAAACCTATGTATCCGGTGGCAGGCCCATCAGTATTGACAATATGTATTTTAGCTGTGGCAACTCCATGACACTACAGTCACAAACACACCAATCCCTGCTTGGGCAATAGATTTTGCATTTATTAGCTAGTTAGGGTTAGTCATGGACAGTGGTGCTATGTCTTAAGGAAAACACCTTAAATGCAAGTATATACTGTTCCTTTGAAATGGTGACATCTCTTAGACTTTCACTAAATTTGAACCTAAGGACTATAGGAGTATTGAGGAAAGTGGGGATGATTTTAAATTTATTAAAACTGATTTTAATTGATTTCTCATTCTCCTGTGAGTCACATTCAGCCGTATTTTAATACTAAAATGAATCTCAATCAATATCTCCTCTATCATTTTCATTGGAAGTTTGTTCCAGGAAATCTCCAAGAGTGAAATTTCACTTATAACAACAAAACCCCTGGAAGGAAAAAAAATCAAACAATAATCACAACCATACTCAACACAAACTGAAAAACAAAACACACAAAAACCGCTGAAAGTGGATATTTTACTTTTGTCTTAATAGATTTCAAATTATTTCAAAAGATGGTAGAATAAAGCTGAGCGGTCATACAGTCCAGGTCTAGTCTCTCACCCCTAACAATCATTGCACATTCTGTCTTTTATTTCCATAAGCATCAAGAATTCTCAGGTTTCACTTTGCTTCTGCATGGAGTGATTGCAAAGTTCACATGTCATATCCAATGTGGGTACACATCACTTTGAGTTAAAATTTTCTGACCACTCAGGATGAAAGTCTGTACTGCAGAGCTGAATGGTGAGCAGGATCCCTATTCCTTTACCAGTGGAAAGTTAGCAGAACGGGACACTGGAAAACATTATTTGCTGGTGGATGGTCTGAGAACACCTCCTCGTTCTTTTTCACTAATATACAATAAAGGAGTCTGTTATGTGTCACTCAGTTGACCACACAATTTGCACAGCAGGTTTTGTAGATCTGTAGACTTCCCTGAAGTCCCACCTACCCATCCATAAGGTCCTGATCCTTCTTCCTATACTAGTACATTTTTGTCAAAATCCCACCCTCTTCCCAAAATTGTAAAGAAATGTGAATAGATTATACGCTAATTATGTGCTAACAATTTAATTTCCTATTTATTGATAGGAAAAATACAACTCTTGGGTCAGAGAGAAAGACTCACCTCCAACAAGGCCCCACCTCTGATCAGCACAATCCGCTACTCAATTCCTCAGTGGATGAGTCCCTGGATGAATAGAGGCCGCCAGGATTCAGTCAGCTTCCACTCACCTGACAATTTGGGGACCATTGTTGGTCTAAATGATAATAAACATCTACTAAAAATTTACCAAAATCCTAATGCTTGTTCCAATAAAACTGTAAATAAGGGAGAAATATTGACTCTTACCACACCTACAAAGCAACTACAAGTTTCATCAGAAGTAAGCAGAAACACAGATTCTAATATGAATGAACAGAGTTGTCTACTTACAACATCATATTCCTCTACAGATAGAATGCAAAAAAATTAAAAAATGAAAAGGGTTTACTAGAACTAATATATGGATGTAGCAAAGTTGAAGGACACAAAATCAGTATACAAAATTAAACTGAGATTTTATGTAATAACAATGCATTGCTGGAAATTGACAACAAATTTGTATGACATAATAACACAAAGTTGTAAGATAGTGCAAATAAAATTCTCTCTGTATATGCAATATACAAATATATGTTTTAATGTTTATGCTGAAAAATACTAAGTGCTGATAAAAAGAACTGGATAAAGGAAATGCACAGTATGTTTATGAACTGGAGTATTTACATTTATTTCAGTAGTAATTCTTTGCACATTCCTATATCTTCATAGATATTGATTCTTTAATCAAGGTTACAAAAGTTTTTTTGTGTGTGTAGTTTTCTTTTCTTAACAATGGATTGTAAAGTTTCTATGAATGTCATAGTACCAAGGACCAAAAGTCTTTGTAAAAGACGGAAGTTGCAGGATGTATCCTACCTGATATGAAGATTTACTGTGAATGTGGAGTGATAGACAATGTACTATTTATAAAAGGATAAACCCAAATAATAAAGTAATCTAATTGAAAACTAAGAGTAGATGAGTAGATTTAAATAAACACATACACACACGCATACACACACATTATATCTCCAATTGACTTTTGCAAATAAGATCTACTCAATGAAGAAAAAACACTTTTTATAGAATATATTGTAATATTTCACAATCTGTATACTAAAAGAAAAAGAAAAAGAAAAAAGAAAGAGAGGGAAGGGGAGATAACAAGAGAAAAATGGAAGGAGGAAGGTAAAAAGAGAGAAAAAAGAAGGAAAGAAGAAAGGAAGAAGGAAGGAAGGAATGGAAAGAGGGTGGGGAAAGAAGTAGGGAAGAGAGGATAGAAAAGAAAAACAAAAATGAAGGAAAGAAAGAAAGAAAGAAAGAAAGAAAGAAAGAAAGAAAGAAAGAAAGAAAGAAAAACAGAAAGAAAGAAGGAAGAAGGAAAGAAGAGAAAGAGAGAAAGAAAGAAGAATGTGGTAGGGAGGGAGAGAGGGAAGGAGGAAGAATGAGGAAAGAAGAAAGGAAAGAAAAGGGAAAGGGTGAGGGGAGAAACAGAGGGAGAGAAAGGAAAGACAGGAAGGGAAAGAGGGAGGGAGTGAAGGAGGCAGAGAAGAAAGAAAAAAAGAAAGAAATGAAGAGGGGAGTTTTACCAGTATTTTCTATTATTCTCCATATTCAAAAACAACTCAAAATAGACATAGATCATCATGTAAAGATTAAAATTATAAAATATTTTCTAAGAAACCTAAAGACCATTTTCCTGAGGTGGGGTCCTGCTGTGTTTTCTAGGTGCTCACAATCCTTCTGTCTCCACCTCCCATGGGCTACGATTACAAATGTGCACAAGCATGCCCAGCTGTAATAACCAATACGAAATAAAATAACATGCATACAAAAATATCATAAAGCATATCATGGATGAATCTTAAAAGATATCTTGCTGAATGAAATAAGACAATCTCCAGGTAATGGCACACATGTTATTTATTTTAAAAACAGAAGATGTTAATGTATGAGTCTTTTTATCCTATATTAAAATCTTAGTATTCTGATTTAATTGCAATATTGGTGCTTTGCAATAAATAAGTAGGTTTTGGGTTGCAGTTCAGGCATTTGTCTCTAAAATTTTTTTTTTTCTTTTTGTCTTTTTGAGACAGGGTCTCCCTATGCAGTTCAGGCTGGCCTTGAGCTCACTTTGTAGCCCAGGCTGGTCTCAAACTCACAAGGATCCTTCCGCCTTAGCCTCCCAAGTGCTGGGATTACAGGTGTGTGCCACCATGTCCTGCTATCTCTAAAAGATTTAACATCACTGTTCTTTAAGTTTTATTTGTAATATTATAGAAAAGACAAATGTATCACAACTATTTGAGGAAAGGGCTACATTGCTTCAACAAATGTATAGGGACAGAGAATAGATAAGTCTTTTTCACTGCTTGATGTGGAGGAGGGCTTAAGCGTAAAAGGAAGCATGACAGTATTTGGGGGATTATACAAGTACTTTGTGCCCTTACTGATGTGATAAATATATGAATTTATATCTGTGTTAAAGAAAAGAATTATAAACTCAAAACTGTTAATTTTATATAAGGTAAATTTAAATTTTAAAAACAATGAAACAAATCTAAATGAAGTCTAAAAAAAAAAAAAATAGAATGAATTTTGCATATGGGTTTCTCCCAGAAAAGTTACTTCGTGGGGGCTCAGTGACACCAGCCCTCAAGGAGTGAGGGCCTATGCCTCCATCTACAAAACAAGATCATTCTAGAACAGTGATTTTTCTTTTTCACCTGGGACTCCCACACTGCATCCTGGGTAATTCCCTCTGTGAAAGAGGAGTATGAGTAAGTTTCCTGGCTGCCACTGGTTAAGGAACTTTCCTCCATGGGTCATTTTGCCTTGCTGTTTCTGCCTGGGAGCTATTCCACCATGGACTAAACCCTCTGAAACTGTGAAACAAGTCAATCTCTCTTCTTTTAAATTGTCGGTGTTAGGATTCTGTATCAATGACAAGAAACCTGACTAGTATGAGGACTGTGATCAATCATTTATTTTGAATGTACATTCATATTTAATGTACTGTTTTGAAGAACTTCTATATTGGAATACACATGGCTTGAAGAAACAAATTCTAACATAATGCTCATTATTTTCCTCAGAAATATCTACCAAAGAGCAATAATCATTTTGTGGTCAGGATTGCTACTTGGTCTTGTAAATGTCTTTTGATAGAATAATATATATATATATTACATAATATTATATATATATTATATATAATATATCCACCTTAATTTTGTCAAATAATAATATATATGCCAAATAATATATATACATATATCCACTTAAATTTTGTCAAATATATTTTTTCTCATATAGCTTATCTAGCTTGTATTTTAGGGACAGTAATTACTCTGGAATTGATTCCTGTCTTTGAAATTCTCAGTAAAAAATAGGATATCATGTGCAATAAAATATACATTGAACTTTGAGGAAAATTATGAAAAATATCTGAATAAATGAAACTTCACAGATGATAAATAACACCAAAGCAACTTGCTAGTGTTAAATAGTGATAATGAACATCTCTGTTTTATAGTACCTGCTTAAGTAGCTTTAATTTATACCCCATCACTTTTGAAATAATTCATTGAAGATGTAACTAGATAAGATTTATATTACTTAGTGATCCACTTATAAATATTAAACATTGTGGTGAAAAATACATTTTACTACATTTGCTTGAAATATGGAAGATGTGAGTTGAGAATGAACAACTTAATATTGACTATTTGAATAAAATAAGCAAATAGCTAAATTATGTGCCTCTAATTATATGCCCAAGCATTTTGTTGTAGTTTTCCTCCAAAACTGATATCTCCTCTTCTGAAAAGTGAGAACGTGATATTGAGCTTTATATAGACAATTTTATTTTCAGTTAATGTCTAGGGTATTATCCAACACTCATGCTCGTATGTTATTCTCTTTCTTCTAACCTCATAAAAGGAACATAGTATGTATGTATAATTAAAGATATCAAAGCATTTTACACATTTTCTTTAGGCCTTTCAATAGACATTTTAGGTAATCATTATAGATCTTATGATTTGTTCTTACATAAAAATGTTTTGTAGAATAGCTGGTAAGAAATAGAACTTAATATAAAAATCCCCATCTTTTAGCTCTGTCCTGGTTTCTCTATTGTCACTGAGACACCAATGTCAAGACTCACACCTCTAAGGGGGAAGGGGTTTTATTTGGATGATGGTTTGTAGAAGTTTCAGTCCAGGACTGGCTGGGTCCAAGGCAGGAAGACATGGCAGAAGGGCATGATAGAGGAGGAAGAGTTCACAGTATGACCCCAGGAAGCAGAAAAAGAGATCAAGAGAGGAGGCAGAGAGATGGAGACTTCCAGGCCTCCAACACCTCCTACAAACAGGTTTCACATCCCAATATTACATTTAGATATCAACCAGTGCAGTGATGTGTATCACAGCTTTATGTCCCAATCACCTATCCAAAATCCCTCTCAGTGCATGAGGCTTTGGAGAAACATCTAGATGCAACCTATAAAAAGCCTTAATTCCATTCTCTCCTAACCCCATTAAATGCTATCAAAATTGTATGCTATACCCTAAATGTCAAATATGTAAAGTTGAAAAAATGTGTTAGGAACACTGTCAGAGACAGCAGTTCCAGTGGTGTCACTAAATATAACCTTAAGAAGACCACGTACTACATAAAGGTAAAGAGTCACTAAGGAGAAAGAAGGCTAGTAAAAAACATTCTATTATAAGTAAAAGTAACTAAAGGTGGTACACTAAGAGACATGTGAAGGAGAGGTGAATTAAATTAGTTGTGACATAAAAATTAGTTGAGATTAATTGGAAACATGCCGTAAAAATATTTTTAAAAAGATATCAGATTTTTAAAATTATTTTTGAAGATTCTATGGTTTGTAAGTTTTTGTAAGAGAAAGTGTCATAGTTCACAAAACTTCCTGGAAATAATATATTCCAAATGACTAGTAATTCATTATAGTGTCCTGGGAAATAGTAGGTACTGAAATACTTTTGAATGCTATACAGAGAATGAAAGTCAAAAGTGCTAAGGAGATTCAGTGTTATTAAGACTTTTAACCCTTCTTCATATTCTCTCATGAGGGAAGTGGATGATATTAGATAGCTATTAAATACTTTCTACCTGAAGATGAAATTATAAAAGCAGTTTATCTCATTGATTACAATGAGTGTATTTTTCACATTTTATGCTCTGAATTAGACATTTGCATTATAATCAACAATATACACTCATGCTTGCCAATCAACAATATGAAGTTCTTCTTTGCCTACTTTCTTACAAAATAAGAGCTCTTTATAATGATATTGTTTAAAATATACATGTTGTTAGATTTGTATCATTATAGAAAGAGACAGACACAAAAAAAAGTTTTCATGTTTGAAATACACTTTAAAATATTGTAAACTTTCAGCATTTAAACAAAATATTCTGCACATAGTGAAACTTGGAACTCACGTGACAACATGTCTGATATGTCAATGTGTAAAATAATTCAGAGAGTATTATTTAAAAATAAGCTTACAATAAAAAGATGGAACAACACAATTACCCTGTTTCACTGCTTAATAAGCAATATTTTAATTCTTAATTGATAAAAAAAGTTACACAGCACTGACAATGGCATCTGAGTTCCAGTGAAATTAAGGTGTTAGATTGGAATCCATATTTGCAGCGTATAACTCCTTGAGTGGTAGCGGTAACCTTTCCGAACTTAGTCTGCTTACCTGCTAATGAGTACAAATAGCACCCTGCTGACAGTGTTTGTGTAAGTTTGTAGGGTGCTGCACAGGGACACGCTCTGTAAATGTCAAGCTTCTGGGCAGATGCAATTATTTCATGTAATTAAAGTATGTAATTTGATTACCAGAATTAAAAAAAGAAAACCTAATAATAAATAGAGAAACATGACATTTTACGAACAAAATACCTCTTGAAAATGTCATTCAAGGAATTAATGAGAGCATGTTGAACAGTGAAAATATTACATTTAATTCGTAGAATACAATATGCAACCAAGAACAAGAGTGTAAAATATACAACGTATGATCAAGAAGGCACAGTTCTTGATCAAATAATGACAAAAAAGTATATATATGTGTATGTGTGTGTATGTGTGTTTGCTTGGAAAAATATTTTCAATTCTTAAAGAATACATTTTAATATATATTTCAAGCCTTTCAATAAAATTTCCACATCCTGGGCTGGGGATATAGCTCAGTGGCATAAGTGCTTGCCTGGCAAGTCCTGAGTTAGATTCCTAGTACCAGAAAAAAAAAAAAAAAAAAAGAATTTCCACATCTTTTTATAATATAAAACATGAGAAAATTAACAGAAGAGATTATCCCTTCTTTTAAAATATTATATACACATGTATTCTTTAAAGTGGTGAATCATGTGAGGATCATAGACATTTTTCCAGCTTTTCCAGCTTTCTCTCCTACATAACTTTTCCAGAGTACTTGTATTTATATGTTTTAAATATACAGATAATATCAAATTTAATCATTTTAATCCTGAATTTTCCATTCATCTAGTTTTCTTATTAATACAAAAATAATCATTTGTTTGTATTGCAAATGGCTCTGTGATATTCAATCATGTAACAATAATATAATTTGTACATTGGTCATAAAATTACTAGGCATTTAGCTTATTTATAAATTCAGCACTTATGAACACTAATGTAATCTACATCTGTTGCATGAAGTATTGCACACTTGTCTAAAATGTTAGAGATACAATTCTATGAATTTACATTTGATTTACATTTCCAAATGACTATCTATTTACATGCCTGCTGATATTAATGTAAATAGGGACCCACAAAAGCATTCTTGGAAAGAACTGAAACACAGATTTCACATAGATCATCATGAATTAATAGCAATGCCTCAGTCTTGTGTAGAGAGAACTCTGACAAAGTCATGCACATCAGAAGAACTTATGCCAGTGTATAAGCAGAGAATTGAAGAGCATTTTTTAAAGGTCTCAAATACATTTTCCCTAGAAAGACTCTACCCCCATGTTTGTGTGAGTGTGCCACTGAGTACTAGAGGCAGCAGTCATCAGCCAAGACAGTTACTCTCAACACCAAAGAATGAATAAAGAAGACTACATTTCAAATGCTTTACACTAGATCAGTGGCCAGCTTCAGGAAGACGGTGTGCTCTTCAAGGCTAGTTAGACTTAGACTTACCTTTCACATTTGCAGCGGTACCCACATAGACTACCAGCAAAGAGTAGCAAAAAACCTCCTCTAGGCTCCATGGTGCATTTGGAACATAATACAGAGTGAAAGGAAAAAGAAAAGGGAAATAGGCATCACACAGCCACTTACCATAGTTCCTGGGAACTCTAAAGAACATTGACAGTGCTGATTGCAATGCACATGGAGATATTCGCCTATATGTTACAAGCACAGTCAGTTACACAGAACTATTTGGTAATTGGTGATTCCTTTGTAAGCAGCAAATTCTGGAGTTTCTTGGAAAGCCAAACTGAGTCTGGTGGTAAGAAACAAATTGTAAGTGTTATTGTGTGGGTAAAGTGAGAATAAAAATGTTGTTCTCCTCACTTGGATAAGGCAGGATAATTATAATAAGTGTGGGGAATTAGCAATAGAAGTGGGGCCACAGGGTAATACATCTGAAGCAGGAATGATAGATGGAGACTATTGCTCATTTGACAATCGATGAAGAATAAAGTGTGGTCTGTGTCAGAGGACTGCTTGTATTGATCGACTGATATTTATGAGCAGATCATGTCATTGATAATATCAGCTACTGCTGTTCTGTTGCCGGTGTGCCTGACCACCTGGTGCCATGAGATACTCATGTTATACAAATGACAGAAAGACCATAGAAGGTTCAAAGTCCAATAAGGACAGGTGGCGTTACTGAGACTGGAAATATCATAGGGTGCAATCTAGTCTAGTAATGTGGAGGTGAAATGAAATTGCCTAATTTCTTATATGCACTTAAAAGATAAAGAAGGACATCCATGACACTTGAAAGAAAGAATGGATTCATACACGTCTTCTGAACCTATTCAGGAAAAGCAAAGAAAAATAGTTCTTCCTTTTTTCTTAATGAATGTAATCTCATTTCATATAATAGTGTTTTTTCTGTCTTTTAAGAACACAGATAACACAGTCAAAACACAGTGTTATTGTGTTTCTTCCAATTTTATGAGAGAGAATGGAACAACTTGGGTAACCAATTGTCTGTCCTACGAGGCATTTTATTTGAGCTATTCAATATTTTCTTTTTTTCTTTTTTTTTTGCATTTGCTACTGTTCAAAGGCCTCTGTGACCACTGATCATGGTAACACCACCTGGACTGAATGAAGAAGTGCTTCATATATCAGTACAACCTACTTCTGGATGTGTCTATGGGTTGTTGCCACAGATGATCATCTGGTAGACCAGCAAACTGAGAGGGGAAAGACCCAACCTGACTGTGAAACTATGCAATAGGCTTCTAGCCCAGTCAGAATGAAATAGAAGCAATACTGGATTCAGCCTGCTTTTGAAACTCCCTTCTGCTTCAGGAGATATATATTTTGAAACTGCCATTGCCTGTGTATCAGACCCCAATTTCTTCAGGCTTTGGGTGCTGACTCATACCAACGAATCTCCAGTGAACTCCCAAACTTTCATTCCCGAATTGGTGCTACGCCTTTTATTTTCTCTTGTCCTATGGCTTCCAGCTTTTCAGATTGAGCAGCTACTAGGTTCTCAGGTTCCCCAGCATACAGATGACTACTGTGGATTTCCCTTCATCTGTAAACCTCCCAATAAATCACCTGTATAAATAGTGATTCTGTTCCTTGACAAAACACTAACCAATAAAGCACTTTCCTCCCTGTAGTTTTTAATTGCTTTAAACAAGGTCACTCCATACATTTAATTGCCATATGTGGTCCCAGAATGTGTGGGGATTTATCCCAACTCTACTTATTTTTTACTTTCTTCTTTACTTGTAATGATTTGCATCAAATTATTAATATATGACACTGTTGTTATAGGCAGCTGAGTTAGATAGAAATATTATAGGCAGTCAGACAGGGCCAGGCTTTCAAAGAAGCCAACATGAAATATACTTATTTGTTGAAGGGCAGACTTCAAGACAAAGGACTAAACAAATGCACCCACATACCTCCCTAAGGATGATCATCAGGGATTGATATTCTAAATAGGTAGCATCACCTTAAAGAGTCCCTGACCCAACCCCTTACAGGAAAAGCCCCTGTTCTCTATTCATGCCCGCTTACTAAGTGACTCACTTCCCCATTTGATCCCAACTTAGTCAATTTTACCTGAACAATTCTTATTGGCTGATCATAGTTTTGTCAATTTTTCCCCTACCTTGGACCCACCTCACCTCGTGGTTTTGCTCTATAAAAGTCCCTAGAAAAGACAGAGTCTTGGGGTAACCCACTTGGGCCCCCATTCTGTCCCTCCCTTGGATAGGAGCTTTCTTTCCCTCAATAAATATACTCTGCTGTTAACCTCCGTTGTTCCTAAAATTCATTCTTTGATTTTAGAGAACATGAACTCGTCCCAGATATCACCCAGCTTGGGAGTTTTTAATTTTCCTGTATCACTGTTATATTCCTGTTGCTTTTATCCTTTATATCTATCACACTAACTTTCATACGTTTAGTGTTCTCACTAAGCATTTGAACTTTGTGTTTGACTGGTGTTCGTTACACTCTAGATATCTTATCTATCACAAAGGCTTTATACCCTTTGTGTTATATTTTTTGAACCATATTTTAGTAGCTATTACCATGACAAGTATTGCCTTTACTTTAATTATATTTTTTATATGTTTAAGGTAAACAATTTGATGTTTCTGTGAGCATATTCATGGTGAAATTACTGCTATAGTCAAGCAGATTAACATATCTACCATCTTGTATAGTTACCTTTGTTTTTATTATAATGGGAATTTTACCTAAATTATGTTTTCAAAGAAATTTCCTTATTAATGATAGTCAGATTTATTCATGTGATTTAATTTGATTTGATTCCACTTAATATTTGTACACTGACCTGTATCTCCCCAATTCTCTTATTTCCCTCAAACTGGTAAACTGCCCTTCTGTAGTCTTTGCTTCTATATATTTAATTTTAATTCTTTTTTGCTTCTAAATATAACAGATCATACAGGATTTTAAAGTTTTCTTCCTGTTCTATTTCCTCTTGGAAATGTCGTCATGTTTTATCTATATCATCACAAATGGCAAGATTTCGTTGGAAAAATATTAATTTTATCTATGTACAACATGAAACTTATTTATACTTTAGCTTCAAAAATACTTTTAGAGTGAAGCCTTCTGATGGCTTCGTTCCATTCAGGGTGTCAGGTCCCGAGAAGGAGGTACCCGCGGATGAATATAAAAGTAGGAAAAAAAGAAAACCAAGAGAGGCAAAATTCTGGGATCAGGAGGCTTACAGCCTCTCAGACTGCAGCCCCAATTACCAATTTCAGTAATTCTTTATTCAGAAAGAACAAAAGAAGCAGCAGTGCAAATGGGAGGATCTCAACCGATTTAACAAGAACAATAAATAAGACTTGACTAATTAGCCATCAGGTTATCATTCCTTAGGGGATATCTCAGCAAAGCATTTAGTGTTGACCCGAGGGCTTTCCATACTTTTGCTAGACTTCCTGCAGAACCCAACAGTCATGGCTTGGTCGGGCCTGAGGCAATACACAGAAGAGTAACTAAAGAATGTCCTTCTCCACACTCTGAGTTTCTAGTTAAGGTTTAACTTTACAGATTACATATATTTAAACAAATATTTGCACATGCTTAAATATTTTGCCAATTTAAAATGGACATAGATTGCTATCTATGAGACAGTGGTTCTAGAATGGTAGAATTCCCCCAGGATATTCAGTAGGCACATCTCAAGTTTTAAATTCTTAAAGGATTTAATTTTATTTCATTATCCTTTCTTTTTTGTTTTTCTCAATATAGTCATTGCTATTCAATGTCTTCTTGTTTTAAGAGAAATTATGATTTTTATTTTATTTTTTGAGAATATATACTCTTTAAACATTTATATACCCTTTGGGTTGCATGAGAGGTATTTTAAAACCACATAACTATTCTATTTGTCAAAAGAATATTTACTTCAGCATTGTTTATGTCTTATGCCATCCATTCTCTTCCCTAAAATACCCAAGACAAGGTCATTCATCAATGTGAATTTATTTCTCACATTATTGAGGGTGGAAAGTCCACAATTAAGGCACCATCATGTTTACTGACCCTAAAGCTTAATTCCTACTTCCAAGCTTGCACATTGTTCCTACATCCTCACATGGTCGAAAGCAGCAAGGCAAAGGGGCAGCTCTCTGAAGCATCTTTTATAAGGACATCAATTTCATTCAATAGGTTGAAACTCTCATGCACTAATTACATCCCAGTTGCCAATCTTCTAATACTGTCACAATGGTAGATAAGGGTATATTGATCTATAACAAGGTCCTGAGTTTGATTCCCGGGGGGGGGA